>NW_008675682.1:5965-10836 GCF_000695815.1 Acanthisitta chloris
AGACTGATGAATTCCCCAGAGATGTTTGGGACATAAGTGCTCCCAGCAATTCCTCAGCATCAAGTGATTGGAAATGGGATTAGAGGCAGGGAGCAAAACTGACAAGCCTGGATGCTGTGACCATGGCTGAAGTGCAGGGTGAAGTCTAAGAGTCCTTCCAGAAAACACAGTTCCAGGATGAGGATGCTGCATCTGACACATGGGAAAGAGCAGCTACAGCCCTCCCTCTAGCTAACCCCTCTCAGTCAGCCTCAAATCCCTCCAGGGGATCATTCCTAACCAAGAAAATTCCTACCATCAGACACTGGTTCCTTAGGAAAGAAGATACAAGCCTGGAGTTTGATAGTGTCTGCAGGGTGACACATTCTGCTGTGCACAGGGTAAGGGGTACAACTCTACCAATTACAAATCCATATGTTACCAAAGTCTCCGTAGACGTTCAGCCAAGGAGGACCAAGAGAGAAAAGCAGCAATGGAAATAGGAGCAAAACCTTTTCTTTAGAGTGTGCAGCCAGTCCAACAAGACAAAAGGTTTTGTGAATGTGCCTGCAAGAAAAATAGTTTCTTTCTCCTTGTCTCCCATTTTCCAAGGCTCTTGGGAGAGTGATGCTGATCAAGTCCAGGCAAGGAGGGAACTAGTTCAGAAGAGCTGGGGCTGTGAGACCTCAGCACTCCCTTTGCAGCTGGTTGCTCTTTGTGAGAGGGAGAGATAGGGAGTTGCATGGTTAGATCTGGAGATGCTGCTCTAAAGCAAGCACTGAATATTCACCATCTGGCTGGTGGGAAACCACAGCTTGCTGGTAGAATTTTCCACAGCAGGCAATGTTGTTCCCTGCAGGTCTCCCTTGGGGCTCCATCTTCCAGGAGATTCTTTCATCGCTCATGGCCGTTTTCTGTAGCCCAGTAGAACACAATGCTGGTTAACAGTAAGTAGCGGGAGGAGGTCGTGTATCACAAGGAGATCATCTGGCAGGTAACGTGGCCTGATGTACCTGTCTGCTACAAAACAGGCTGAGAGTGATTCCAGCAAACCTGCTGGGAGAGACTGGAATGAAGATGATTCAAAATGTCTATGGTGAAATCTTGCCTTTATTATCTTAGTCACTAACATCCCACATATTTCAGGGAGACCAGCATTTTACTCCCACGATCCAAAGACAAAGCAAAATAAATCTTGATAGTCTCAGCCACAGTGCAAAAGTCTGATATATGGAAAATAGCTTCCTAGACTCAAAGAGTGGCTAAACACGCCTCCCTCTTCCTTCCTGGCTCAAAGCTTTGTATCTGTATTGCTAAAATCTCCTGTGAGTTCTGCTGTCCAAACAGCCTGTAAAAGCCATAAACATCTCTCATCATGTCCTTCCATCTTTTAACTTCACTTTGGGCGAAAGAATTGTTTTCCTCCCAGACTACACTGAAGACTGCTGCCCAGGCACTACATTAAATGTAATGTAGTATTATGAGAAGCATATAAACGTTACATTAAACAGAAACACAGATGATGAAATAAGGTAATACAAAGAAAATTCCAGTCAGTCCTATCCAGTTGTACTGTTGATTTGGTGTGTCAAATAACTCAAAGGGATTTCTTTCTCTGGAGAAGACTTGAAAAAGAAAGATTCAAGATAAAATCTCTCAAAAAATTAAAATATATATTAATTCTTCTCAGTGGGGAATGCCAAAATTATCCCCTCAGAATGTCCCTATTTCATAGTTAGTTGCTTTTTATCACAATTTAACAATCATATTGCAGCAGGCAGATACAGACACCTAAGTAATGGCAGTTAGACCTGGAATACCAGACCTAAATGTACCAGCTGTTAGAGGACATTGCTTGCCAGGTTTGAGGTTTGCCTTGCAAGTGCAATGTACACTATTGTTGCGAGTCAAGTGTACTCATAGTCTGTGAATGACCTGAAATTGTATGAAAATGCTCACTACAAAAATTGGCATTTTTATAGTGTGTTATTCCTTTGTGTTCAGAAGTGGTAAAAATGTGTCTTTCTCAGAAACCTCTTCCATGACTGAGCAAGGTGTGTGTGTTATGGAATGTGCTGAATGTTCAGCTGAATGGTAATGCAGAGCTTTGCATAACCCATTTATTGTCATTTGCAGTTGTTACTGGATGTCTGAGCTGTCCCTTACCACAGGTCCAGAATCAGAGAGGACATTCAGATATTTGTCTGGTTATCACTTCTGGTTTTAGAATAAGGATAAGGATCCAGCACTTATCTACATCTCAAAAGGAACAGACTGCTGTATAAAATACCCTGCACTTCTATAAATGCAACTAAATGTTCACAAACAAAGCTCCCTGAAGAGCAAAGCCCATGAGTATGTCTCAGCAGTTGGTAACACAGTGTGCTGTGCCCTGGAAGGCAGTGGGATTTTTCTCCGTTGTGGGTTGACACCCAATTTAATTCCTAAAAATTCAGTGCTTTTTCCTTCCCCTTCTGCCCTATCATCAGGTGCTTCTCTTTTACTTGTGAAAAGAAATGCATTACATTTCATTCTTGCTATATTCCCTCCCCACTGAGCAGGGCTATGAGGTACCTGGAAGAAAGAAAAGTAACCTACATGAGGGGCCAAGTGGAAGAGGAAGGGGAAGAGCCCTCTAGCTGGTGCTGACATCATGATGTGTCACTTTGAGCTCAGCAGCAGAACCAGCACTGTATTAAGTCACCCATGATGACAGAGATCTGGGTCTGTGCCATTAACATCATGCCCCAAGGCACACCTGCATTTCCAAGGTATGTGGGCTTGGAGCTGCTCAGTGTTTCAGTTAGATGCCCTCTAACATCCCTGTCCCAGCATGTTTCTGGAGCAGCAGAGGCTGTTTGGGGTGGGGGCAGCACAGAGAGGTGTTGCCAGAGGAAGTAATTCCTTAGTGGTAAAAAGATATGAACTCTTTCATGAGAGAGGGAAACTTAGGGCAAGAGTTCTGGGTAAATCCCAGCACAGTCTACTGCAGCCTGTCCCTTCATAGCTTTACATCACCTCACTTCAGCTGGAGATTTTCCTGTGTCAAATGCTGTTGAACTCTTTATGCTGCTAAAGCAGCTCCAGGGCCTCTTCCTAAGTGTGGCTGAAGGCAAGTGAGAGCAAAGTGACCTGTGTTCAGACTTTGCAGTGCTCTGGGCCCCAGTGCCTGGGCAGTGGTTGCAGCAGGGCCATACACACGTGGCTGCTGGGAGCCAATGTCTTCCAGAGCTGTAACCACCACCATGGTCAAACTAAAGATTAGGATTACCAAATACTGGAGAAGCTACCTATGACAAACACCACATAGTTGCTACTAAGAGCCTTGATGGGATCCCTCAGTGATAAAACAACTCATGAATACAAAATTAACATTTGTGCCTGTCATCACTATAGCCCATCTTCACCAATATGCTTATTGTTTCCCCATGCATCAAAACAGTCGCATACAGATGCTTGACCCAATTACCTCCTGTAGGGAGAAGTCAAGCAGAGAGCAGATACATAACCTGCACTTAAGGCCTGATAACCTCTCTTAAAAAAGAGAAAAAAACCCAACAAACCAACCCCGTCCCTCCTCTTGAAAAGGATAGCTGTCTTAAAATACTTTTTCCTGGTTTTGTTTAGTCTTTGTTTTTTAAAGCTGCTGTTGTTATAAGTAATCCCTAAGATCCTTGTTGCTGGAAAACATTAGAAGGAATTTGATTGTATTCCCAGTGTGTGTCTTGCAGGCATTTCACAGCATGCTGTGCATAATCCTTTCTTGCTTCCTCCTGTATGAAGAGTTTTCTTTGCTGGTTGAATGGATGTTTCCTATAGTAACAAAACAAATAAAAAAGGAAAACCCTTGTTAAACCACAAAAACTAGCAAGGGATGTTGTGTAGTGCCTGAAATGAACTTTTAACTCACTCCCAGTTAGAGAAATAAGTTTAATCAGGAAACCATGTCTCATTGCCATATTCTGTGTACGTACTGGACCCTAACTTTTCTCACATTCTCCCTTGTGTAACCTCTGCTCATGGTTTATCTGTGCAATTCCACTCTCCCAAAGGCTCTTTCCCAATTGCTGTATCATGGCTGCATCCCCCTGGGTAGTCCATGTATCACAGGACACATGAATAACCCCATTTTTCAGTGATTTGGAAGAGAGAAGTATGAAAATGATGAATGTGAGAAGCTGAGCATAAAGCTCTGAGCAGTACCAGCACTGCTGCAATGTGGTCAGGATTTGGGTGCTGTGCTGCTAGAAAGCAAGAAGTGTGTGTCAGTGCATGAATCACTACTTCATGCAACACTGATCACTTTGCATTATTTAATTTTTTTCGCTGACTTTCAGTTTGCAGTGGCAGATGTGCTGTCACTTGTGCTCAGCAAGGTAGGGTTATGTGCTCTTGGCACGGCACTGAGTGTCTGAATGGAGGGTTTTGGCACCAGCCTGTTTGGAAGAAAGCTGTTTGCCCACTCATGTTCTCATTAGTATCTGAGCTGATGAACTACATTCTTCTGCATTTCTGTGTTCCTAGATATAGATCTGGCTTCTCTCTTCAGTCTGGGCTAAATGCTGAGGGGGAACATTGCTCAACATGGTTGAGCCTGTGTCTGCACTGTTGAATCCATGCAAACACTTGGAGAGCCTGAAGTGCAGTCTGCCTGATGGCAAGTCCTGCAGGACTACAAGTGTCCAGAAGAGTTAGTGTTGTTGGCCATGGTACAGTCCTTGATGCTTTCAAGAGTGAACTGCCTCTACTGACCTATAGAAGCGGATCAATACACAATGGGAACTAAATGTAAGTCTCTCCTTAGCCCCTCAAAAATACCTTAGCTAGTTTTAGCTTGTGTTGCTGTGTTAGCTCCAGCCCAGAGAAACACCTGCCCCAGAAGTGTTGCTATC
>NW_008675682.1:10848-11962 GCF_000695815.1 Acanthisitta chloris
CTTGAACTCCTTTTGCAGTAGGTGGCATCCGGCTGCTGCCTCCATCTGCAAAGCAGATAAATTCTATCTGCTGCAAGAAACTTCTTTTTGCTCTATACTTGGTGTTTTCTGATGGAATTTGGAAAATCCAAATGCTCTCTCCACACACAAGAGCAGGTGTAATTCTCAGAAGAAGTGGCAACTGCATTCCGTGGGTCAACATCCACCTCTGCTGCCCTCTGTGCATTGCCTCTGCAATCCATTCCTGAGTGGGCCTCTCCTACCATTTCCACTGCCACTCAGGAACAGCAAAGCAGCACAGGCAGAATTTGATTGAATGAACACATTTGCCTGCACTTTTACATTTGATGTCACACTCCAGTTGTTGGGTGGTTTTGCTCTCTGTGTGTGCACACAGATGGCTCTTTCTAAGCACCCCAGCCACGGATGACTGCTTGTTAATTTTTGCTTTGGGCTATTTTGAGCTTCTCCCCCTCCTCCCCAGAAGAAACTGGTGTGGTGTGATGATGCCGGTGTGCCACCTAGTGATTGGACTATTCCCTGGTCGCTCACCTTTTTGTTGTGGCCACTGAGTGCACGTATTTTGGCCCCATTTGCCCATGGTCACCTGGATTGCAGGTAATCTGTGCCAATGCCTGCAGCCCCTCTGCTCTGCTCAGTACGCCCAGGCAGAGGGGATCCCACTGCATTGTTTTCCCCTGCTTACTCCCACTTTCTATCTCTGTTCTCCCATCTTTCTACTGTAGTCTCTGCCTTTTCTTGGATGTGGGCAAGAAATGGGACCAGACTGTTTGTGATGTGATTGCTACCTTGCAGGTCACCCGTGGCCATAATCTAATCCATCAAGCAATATTTTTGCGCAGCATGTGAAAATTTATCATTATATAAATGACAAACAAGGGCTGTGGGGGAGTCTAGTGAGTGTTTAAAACCCCTGCGTGTGCTGGTTTGAAAAGCAAACTGGTGAGAGGCTCTGAGTCAGAAGTACAATTTAATATGAAACACAAGCAAAACGACAACAAATATAACCGTACAAATTAACAACCCAAAAGAAAGAAGCCCCTGACAGTCAGCAAGTAACCAGACACCCTGTCAGTCAGGGCGTTGATAGCCG
>NW_008675682.1:12225-15552 GCF_000695815.1 Acanthisitta chloris
ATCAGGGTGGCCCTGAGGGAGGGACAAGGTGATAACCATCACTGCCCCACCTGCTTTAACAGCTTGTGGAGATGGTATTAGAATACATACCATGGATACCCCCCCCACTGCAACCCAGGACACTGAGGCATGAGGGATATATTGCAAATATTAGCTGCCATGATACAGCTTCACACCTCATAAACCCACTTCTGAACTATTCAGGCAGATGGAGGCTGAACGAGCAATAGACAGTACTAAGGCTGGAGCTAGGCCTTCCTGGCAGAGCTTATGCCTGCTGCTTACTCCCCAGATAGCCAGAGGTATGCAGGAGAGTGGCAGGGTGGCAGGGAGGAAGGCACTCCGCAGAGCAGTGATGGCTGACCTCCACTGCTCTCCTGGAAAACGTCCTCTGTGCAGCTCTCCAGATGTCTGACCTCCCACCTGGTTCCTGCAGTGCCTGGGGCCTGGGTGATGCAAAAAACACCCTTCAGTTTACAAGCGTCTGAGCAGGTCAGGTTCAGTCCCTCCCAAAAGTTCAGATCCTGACATTGTACCCTTCCCTAGATGCTGCATGGAAATCCTGCTGCGTATTGTGTGGAGTTGCAGCAGCAGTGTGATACACATGACCGCTGGGAAGGGACTGAACTCTCTTACTGGACTCACTACTCACCTGCTATGAGTCATGCAGAAAAATCATGCTGCAGAGGTTGGTAGCTGCTCAGTCAGTAACCACTGCTGCAGCTGCCCTTCAACAGAAACTCAATTGCAAGGAGAAACACAGTGATGAGCAAACTGACTCCCACAAGCAGATGGGGCAATTAATTAAAGGTGGAGTGTAGGAAGTCAAGAAACTTTATTGGTGTGGATCTGTGTTGGAGGTCAAGGTGAGCAATTAACTCTCCATAAAGCCTAAAGGATCCTTCTCCTTGTAGGGCAGCCCAGGTGAGGAGTCTCTGAATGTTGAGAGCTTCCTGATCACAAAGCTCTTTTCATTTGCAAAGGTCTGCCCAGGCAGGAAGGTGAATGGGGCTCTCTGCCTTTGTCAGCAGCTGTGAACAGATGAGGCATCCTAGCCACATGCTTCTGCTACTAGCTGTACTTGAGGCATGCCCTGTAAACACAACCTATGTCTTCCTGGCTTCTCTCACCAGTGCTGTTCCTCCTCTGATCCCACAATTAATTGTCCTTAAGTCTAGAAGCCTATTAGAGCTCAATGAAGTGGATTTATCATCTCATCATTAACTGATCCCAGCACAGTATTGCAAGGTGATCTGGGACAAGACAGTGGGAGAGAAGTGGTTAGTTTGTTCAAGAAACCTCAAGCTTTGATTCAGCTTTAAGTCATCATTACTATCCATTGACTGTCCCATGGAATGTGTTGCTCTGGCTGGTGAGCCCATGGAGGTGAACATGAGGAGATAACTTTCCCCTCCTTGCACACCACAGGTCTCTCTCTGCCACCTCTCAGCCACAAGATCCCACAGGACAAGCCATGCAGCTTACTGCTGGCCTCTTGTTTCTATTGCTCTGTAATCCATAGCCATGTTTTGTGTTTGTTTTGCTTTTCTTCAATTGCACTATTAAAGTAAAGTATTGGTGTGAGGGTTGGGGCTTACTCACTACATCCAGTGCTCAAGGGGATTTCTGCTGCAGGATTCTCACTCCACACTCCTTGTTTGGGAGTTAATCAAGACTTCACAATCAAATGTTGTGTGGTAGCAGAATCTGTACCCATCCAAACACTGCCTGGGGCAGGGGTTTATACAACTGCAGTGCAAGAAAGTGGATTAATGTGGACACTGTGGGGCAGGAAGCATCTCAGTTGGGAATGGTGGTTGTACTTATGAAGCCTTCCCTTGAGAGGGAGGACCATCTTTCCTCCTTTTTTACTATTTGTAAACAATTTTATTTATTCTTTTAACAGAAGAGCTTCTGCCAGTACCTAGGGAGTTACCAGAAGACTGCAGCACAAGCTGGGATTTAGTTGCTTTTACAGAGAAGCCAAATTAAAGGAGAGCTCATACTGTCTTCCTCCTGCCAAGTGAGCCAGTAGGACTCTCACCTGCCCTGTGGGGAACAAGGGTGTTAGGCTGAATCCTTCTAAAATATCTCCTGAGGTCTGAAAATGCAGGAACTGGAGGCCTGAGTACTTCAGGCAGCTTGTATAGGAGGCTGTGGCAGAGCTGCCAGGGGCTGGCTGCAAGCCCAGGAACATACCAGGGTCTTGCCTCCTTACCTGCTCTCCTTTCTCTGAGAAGTGACCCTGTCTCCAGTGCACCACAGATGTGTCAGGAACTGGAAACCTTAACTTGGCACTCAGCCCTTTGACCTTAGTGATGAGGAGTGGGAGTGCTGACCTCTGCAGCCTCCTAAACAGCTCTGTGGCTGCCTTGAGGCTGCCATGTGCCTTGCAGGGGGAGAAGGAGCAGCTGTGGGTGTGATGCTCTTCCCTGGATAATAATGCTGCAGGCAGGTCTGATACCTTTGATCCTTCAGCCAGCCACGAGGGCAGGAGTGTACTCTTTCAGGTCTTCCTTTCCCTCAGAAATGGCAGCCATGCTGACAGCACGTGGATCTTCCCCATGAGAAACTTAATATGCCAGGGGTGGGGGACAGTGCAGAGCAGCAGTTCATTACCACTGTGAAAGCTCACGAGAGCCGGAGTACTCCCACTGCAGAACCAGCAAACAAAGGACAATCCCAGAGGAATGGAAGGCTTTGCATGTGGAGAGCAAGCAAGGATGGGTCTCAGCAATGCTGAAGGGTTTCTCTGAACATAGGCTCTCACTCAGGCATGCATGTGCCTATCTTCTCCTGGGTATTTAGAGGGAAGGGATGGGGAGGTGGTGAGCTCTCAAGGCTGACAAAAGGGTGGGAATGTGGGAAGAGGAGCTCTCTTAGAAGCCTGGGAGAGCCTGAGACATGCTCCAGTCCAGTCTCTGCTTCCTGCTGGGCATGGCCCAAAGCAAAGGTGGAGGTGGGTGTTCAGCATTGCTGTGGGCTTGGACTACTGCTGCCAGAAAGGGTCCTCGTTTACAGGGAAGAAACAGGACAATGTCCTGCCTTGCAGATAAGAGCAGAAACCCCTCTGGAGAGGCGCAGGCAGATGTGCTCAGCATCTGAGCTACCTTCCAGCCCTCACTGAAACACCAGTCTGCCTGGAAGGGACATTAAGCAGGTGAACCACACAGTATCCATATGCGGAGACAGGGAAGATTCAGAGTAGATATTAGGAACAATGTTTACCCTGTTAGGGTGGTCAGACACTGGATTAGCCCAGGGAGGTGGTAGAGTCATCAACCCTGAAGTGTTTGAGATGTGTCTGGACCTGGTGCTGGAGGATAT
>NW_008675683.1:0-783 GCF_000695815.1 Acanthisitta chloris
CTTTCCCTTCCACTTCCTGTCACTTCCTCCATCTTCCTCTTGATTTCCTCCATTTTCCTCTTAATTTCCTCCATTTTCCTCTCTGTTTCTTCCCACTTCCTGTTAGTTTTTCCCACTTCCTGTCCGCCATTTTCACACTTCCTGTCCCTATTTCCACCACCTTCCCAAGGTTTTTCCTCTTCTTTTTCCACTTCCTGTCTTGTCCTCCATCTTCCTCTCCATTTCCTCCATTTTCCTCTCAATTTCCTCCCACTTCCTGTTAGTTTTTCCCACTTCCGGTCGCCATTTTCTCACTTCCGGTTCCTTTTTCCAGAACCTTCCGAAGTTATTTCCTCCTCGTCGGAAATTTCCAGAAGGAAAAGAGCTTTGACCAGTTCCGTGTTGAAGGAAATCCGAGAGGAAGTGAGCGAAGAGCCACAGGAAGTGGGACCGGAAGTGGAATTAGGGGGAGGAGTCAGAGGATTCCCGAGACAGGAAGTGGAAAGGTAAAGGTTTGGGCACTCAGGGGTCACTCAGGGGTCAGTCTGAGGTCACTCAGGGGTCACTCAGAGGTCACTCAGGGGTCAGTTCTTAGGGGTCACTCTGAGGGCACTCAAAAAAGGTCACTCAGGTCACTCAGGGGTCAGAGGTCATTTTGGGGTCAGTTTTGGTGCCATTAAGGGTCACTCAGAGGTCACTCTGAGGTCACTCAGGGGTCACTCGGGTCAGTTCTTAGAGGTCACTCTGAGGTCACTTCGGGGTCACTTAGGTCACTCAGAGGTCACTCAAAGGTCACTCAGGGGT
>NW_008675684.1:0-219 GCF_000695815.1 Acanthisitta chloris
GTCCCCTGTCCATCTGTCTGTCCTCCTAGGGCTGTCTGTCCCTTGTCCGTCTGTCTGTCCCCCTGGGGCTGTCTGCACCTTGTCTGTCTGTCTGTCCTGGCCCGGGGCTGTCTGTCCCCTGTCCATCTGTCTGTCCTCCTAGGGCTGTCTGTCCCTTGTCCGTCTGTCTGTCCCCCTGGGGCTGTCTGCACCTTGTCTGTCTGTCTGTCCTGGAGATCG
>NW_008675684.1:664-4958 GCF_000695815.1 Acanthisitta chloris
TCCGCCCGCAGCTCTTAGCCCCGCCCAATATCACTCTAGCCACGCCCACACTCATCCCATTGGTGGATTTCGCACCAGGTGGGCGTGGTGAATGTGACCACGCCCCATGTCATTCCCCATTGACCCACGTGGGGTCCCCACGCCGGGAGTGCCCGGGGGGTTCGGTTAGGGTTAGGGTTAGGGTTAGGGTTAGGGTTAGGGTTAGGGTTAGGGTTAGGGTTAGGGTTAAGGTTAGGGTTAGGGTTCCCCACGCTGGGACTGTCCCACATCCCTTGTCACCCGATGCCACGGAGCCCCTCGGGACCACAGAGGGATGGGGTAGTTATAGGGCAGCAATGGGGTGATGGGGAACAGGGACAGAAACACAGCTGGGACCACCTCTGTCAATGACACTTCTGGGCTTCAATGTCATCCCTGGACTCTAGTGATCCCCAGGTTCCAAGGATGTCCCCAGGCTCCAGAGACCCCCAGGCTCCAAGGATTTCCCCAGGCTCCAGAGACCCCCCAGGCTCCAAGGACATCCCTAGGTTTCAATGACATCTCCAGGTGACCCTCAGGCAGGGATGAGCCCTTCTGTATCCTGACAAAGTCAATGCCTGTTCTCAATTTGGCCATGCCCAGGGACCGTGGCACAAAGCTGGTGGGATCACCCTCTTAGGGGGCAGAGATGAGGGTCCCAGCCTGGTCTGACCCCTCCCCAGATCAGCTGTCACCAGTGAGAACTCTTAGTGGGGTGATTGGAACAGGAAACAAGTGGGAGTATGGGCTGAGTGAATTCCTTTAAAGAAAGTCCCTGTAAACATTGTGTGAGCTCAGTGTGGGGGTCCCCAGTGACACCCACATAACCAGGACCCAAGGGGTTCACTGGTGGGACCCCCACAGTCCGACTGGGTGGATTGGAGGCAAGAACAGGAAGGTTCCAAGCTGCCAACTCACCACCCACCACCTCCATCCAGGACCCTTTCCCAGGGTGGTGTTATGGGGAGCCTGGCATGGGGCTGTGTGTGTCAGCTTGGGAGAGATGTTTTTTACCAAATCTGTGGATATTTATTTGCCAGCCTAGCCAGCTCAGCCCCGCAGGGAATTAATCCCTGGCCGCAGAGGGGATTACCACAGGCCTAGGGCTGCTTTAGCTCCAGAAAGTGGATTAACCAAAGGACAGGGAATGTGGGGATGGGCAGTGGGAGACCCAGAACACCTCTGGGCTTTGGGGGGGACATGGGTACAGCCCTGGGGGCAGGAACCCAGCTGGGTGCAGACAGGGACACAGCAGCTCTGGGGTTGGGGTGCTGCCCATGGGCACAACCCCCCAAAGCCCCCCAGACTGCAGCTGTGATGGGGGAACTGAGGATGGGTCCCAAACTGGAGCACTGATGGCACTGGGATTTACGTCCTGTATGGCACTGGGAGCTGTGATTTTTCACTGGGAGCACTGGGATCTGTATGGCACTGGGAGCTGTGATTTTGCACTGGTGACCCTGGAGCTGTGTCCTGTACTGGTGGCTACTGGGAGCTGTAGTTCACGTGCATGGGTGGCACTGGGACCTGTAGGGCAGGGTGCACTGGTGCGTGCTGGGACCTGTGACCCAGTACACTGGTGAGTGCAAGGGGGGAACTGGAGAGGGGGAGCTGGGGGATACTGGGTGCTGGGGGGTTGTTTCTGGGAGCTGGGGAAACACAGAGGGAAACTTGGAGCTGGGGGAGCCCTGGGAGCTTGGGAGTGGCACTGGGAGCCCTGCAGGGGAGCACTGGGAGCTCCTGGGGGCACTGGGAACTGCGGGGGTGAGGGCACTGGGAGCTGGAGTGGAGCTGGGGAGCAGCAGGAGCTGGGGGGCACTGGTAGCTAGGGGAGTACTGGGAGCTAGGAGAGTACTGAGAGCTGCGATGGTAACTGGGGGCGCTGGGGGGAGCACTGGGAGCTGGAAAGCACTGAGAGCTGGGGTAGAGCTGGCGGGGTAGCACTGGGAGGTTTAAAGCACCGAGAGCTGGGGTAGAGCTGGGGTGGAGCTGGGGAGTAGTAGGAGCTGGAGACACTGGGAACTGGAGAGCACTGGGAGCTGAGGGAGCACTGGGAGCTGAGGGAGCACTGGGAGCTAGGGGAATACTGGGACTGGGAGCTGCGATGGTAACTGGGGGCGCTGGGGGGAGCACTGGGAGCTGCAGGAAGGGCTCTAGGAGAAGGGCACTGGGAAGCACTGGGATCTGTAGTTCAGCTGCGCATACTGGGAGGTGTAGTCCGGGGATCCAGCGCGTACTGGGAGGTGTAGTCCCTGGCCAGGGCCATGCTGGGAATTGTGGTTCCCCAGCCCTGGGCGCTGCTGGAAGCTGCAGTTCTGCACTGGTGACTCCCGTGGGTGTCAGCCCTGTGCTGGTCCCTTGCTCCCACACCCCCAGTGCCACCCCAGCTCTGCAGAGTCTGCCCATCCTGCCTCCCCCAGCCCTCGTGTCCCCAGGGGGGACTGACACCCTCTGCAGAGTGGCCATGGGGTCTGCCCTGTTGGGCACTGAGCAGCTGTCAGCCCCATCATCCTGCTCTGGCAAGAGAAACTGGGGGGGCTTTAATCCCTGAGCAGCCCCAAGGGGCTGTGCCCGTGGGAATTCGAGGAGAGGGGGGAAATGGGAGCCTCATTTCTCCCCGTGCTGTCAGTGGGTTTGCTGGTGCAGTGCTGGGGGCTGTCTGGGGTCTGGGCAATGGGAGAGGGGGGAGGGAAGAAGGAGGGAGTGAGTCAGGGTCCCCTGGGGAGGGGGGACAGATGCTGACCCCATGTCTCTGCCTAGGCTCAGCATGGGGGGGATGCTGGCACTGGCACTGCCCCCAGGGAAGGGACCTCACCTCGTGGGCTGCACAGATGTCATGGTGGGCCATACACAGCAGGTATGGGACTGGGACAGGGCTGGAGGTGGGGACAGGGCTGAGGATGGGGACAAGGCTGAGGATGGGGACAGGGACAAGCTCTCATGCAGAGCGGGGTGGCTGCAGCCTGCTGGTTTCATTGAGGACACGGTAACCACACTCTGTGCTGTCCCCACCACATCTCCCCTTCCCCTCTCTCCCCCAGGGGCTCTTCCTTCGCCTCTTCTACCCCTGCCTGCCCCAGGCAGGGGCTGCACAGCCTCTCTGGATCCCACGCTCCGAGTACTGTGGGGGCCTGGCTGACTTCGCCCTGGGTCGTCGCTGGTGCTCAGCCCTGATCAGCATCGCTGTCGGTGAGGGGCTCATCCCCCACCTCCCCATTCCTGAGGAACCCACTCCCTGAGTGGGGTTCAAGCCCATCCCCTGTGCTTGGGTGGATGCTACAGACAGGGCTGAAGCTGAGCAGCTCCTCACTGCCTGTCCCCCCTCCTTTTCCTGGGGGTTTCTCCTCCCCACAGGCTCCTGCAGAGTGCCAGTCAGCTGGAATGGGCCTTTGAAGCCCCACAGCCATGGGTACCCCCTGGTCATCTTCTCCCATGGCCTGGGAGCTTTTAGGTAGGATGAGCCCCGAGCAGGGCTGGGGGTGCTGAACCCCTGCCCAGGGCTGAGGGAGGGATGTGGTATCGAGAGCCCTCGTGGTCCACCTTGGACCTCCCTGACCCCTCTCCTCCTGGGCTCCCTTGCAGGACCCTGTACTCCTCGGTGTGCACAGAGCTGGCATCCTGGGGCTTTGTGGTGGCAGCACTGGAGCACAGGTTGGTGCCCTGGTACCCACCAAATTCAGTTGCTGTGCTGGGGCTGGTGGGGCATCATGCCCTGGGGAGCTGCTGGTGCCCCCATGATGTGTCCACCTGCCCTTCTGCCACTGCAGGGACCATTCTGCTGCCACCACCTATTTCTGCACGGCAGAGGATGGGAGAGAGGAGTGGATCCCCTTCCAACAGGTGCCCCCAGGGCAGAAGGAGTTTTACTTCCGAAACAAGCAGGTACCAGGGTGGAGGGTTCAGTGTGGGCAATGTGGAGGTGTGAAATCCCTCCTACAAACCAAGCTGGCCCTGCATCCATCAGGTCTTCATCCTGTGCCCTTCCCAATCCCACAGTGCTGTGACGCTGGGACTGAGCTTTCTCCTTGGAGATGAGAAAAATCTGTTCAACCTGTTTCTCTCTGTTTCATGGGGTCCATCTGTCCAGCTCCAGCTGACCCTGGCAGGAGCCAGGCTGGGCTGTGCCATGTCCCTGGCTAATGTCCTCTGCCCCTGGGGAGGAGCAGGCTTTGTGCCCAGCCCAGCTCTGCACCGGCTGCTCCGTTTGTTCACGCTTGGATTTTTGTCTCTCTGGGATTATCCTGGACAGCTGCTTGCTAGGGAGCAGGAAGGTTTC
>NW_008675684.1:4975-16159 GCF_000695815.1 Acanthisitta chloris
TTCTGCCTCGTTTAAAAGGACAACAGTGAGTCAAGATTAGTGGTAGAAAAGCTCTCTAGGAACCACAGTGGCTGGAGGTGCTTTTGGCAGCCTCAAATCACCTCCCAGCCTGTTATTTTTGTGGATGCTCTGTCTCACGGCACATTGCACAGACAAGGGAAACAGTTTTCTTATTAAGATCAACATGTGATCTTAAATGTTGGAGGTGAATGAGCAATGAATGATAAATAGAAGGAAGTAGCTGCCAGGTCAGCCTCGGTTACAGCATTTTCTGTGTTACAGGGAGTAGGAGAGAGGTTTTCATTGGAGTTTTTTGGCACTTGTTGGCTTAAATGTACACAGCCAACAGCACTGGTGTCCTGCAGGGAGCAGAGGACATGGATCAGGGCATCCTCCCCCTGAATTCTTTGGGCTTTTGAGCTGCTTCTGGATGGAGCCCCTGAGCTGGGTTTTGGGGAGACACCCAGGTTTGCTCCTGGCAGCTTGGCTGAGCTGGGAGGTCTGGGCCGGTTGGCCCAGTTGGCCCAGTCAGGTTGGCCCAGTGTGTGGCTTCAGCAGGTTTGGCTGGGGGCAGCTGGTGAGGATCCTGGGCTCTCCCTCCCCTGCTTCCTCCCTGGAGCAGAGGCTTTTGCTCATCTCCAGCCGTCTGTGCTATCAGATTGACCAAATTAAAAGCAAACAACAAAGAAACCATTCCAATAAATCCGCTGTATCCCTGTGGGAGCTGCAGCAGTGCAGCCTCTCACTTGCTTTACGTTTGCTCTAACTCAGGGAATGCCCTGTCAGGTCTGAGCACTGGAAAGACAAGGATGGGCACTGAGGGGAAGATCTGACCCCAAGTTTGTGGGTTGGAGGAGCTGGGATAAGCAGGGAAGGGATGTCTCTGGCTCCCAGGTCCATCAGAGGGCAGAGGAATGTGTGCGAGCTCTCCGGCTCTTCACGGACATTGCCAGTGGGAAATCTGTCCCAAACCTCCTTTGCCAGGATTTGGATCTCTCCATGCTGAAGGTACCTGGGGCTGTTTGTGCTGCTGGGGGACTGGGTGGTGATGGGGGGTCTGGGTGCTCTTTGGTGGCAGGAGCAGTCCTTGTTGCCTGAGACTTTTCCTCCTGGAACAAAGACCTGCAGTGAGGTTTGGGCACAGGCTCCTTAACCTCCTTTTTGCAGGACAACATTGATCTGACCAAAGTGGTAGTCATGGGCCATTCCTTTGGTGGGGTGACAGCAGTGCTGGCCTTGGTGAAAGAGCCCAGATTCAGGTAAGCTCCATCAGGGATGAGGAGCTGTGGAGGCTTCAGGGACATTGATCCTGGTGGGAAGGGAAGCCGTGGTGGGTGTCTGTCCTGCTGCAGGTGTGCTGTGGCTCTTGATGCCTGGATGTTCCCCCTGGAGAACGTGCTGTACCCAGAGGTGCCCAAGCCTGTGCTCTTCATCAACACTGAGAAGTTCCAAACTCCAGAAGGTGTTGCCAAGATGAAGAGGCTGAGCTCCAGAAACAGCCAGACAAAGATTATAACTGTCCTGTGAGTCAGGGGTTGGGACACACACCTGCTGGTACCCCCTGGGAGCACCTACGAGCTGTGTCCCAGCAGGAGAACCTCTTCCCAGCTCCCACTAAGGCACATCCCTTCCCTGTCCCAGGGGAACTGTGCATGAGAGCCAGACTGACTTCGCCTTTCTCCCTGGGAAGCTCATCAGCCTCATCTTCGGCGCCAGGGGGACCCTCAACCCCCACAAGGCTCTGACCATCACCATCCAGGCAGTTCTGGCCTTCCTGCAGAGGCACCTCAGTACGGCACAGGGTGGAGAGTGTGTTGGTCAAGGGCTTGGGAGGGCAGAAGAGCTCCCATGAGGCTTGTGGGGGCTGCAGGGTGGTCACTGCCTCCCTGGGCTTGGGGCTGGTGCTTCCCAAAGCAAAGGGACCTGGTGGCTATTCCTCCTTTCCACTTGAAGTTGGGTTGATGATGGCTGTAGTAACCCCATCACCATCTGTGCCTTGTGCAGACCTGGAAGAAGAGTTCCATCAGTGGGATGACCTCCTTGAAGGTGTTGGAGACTCCGTTGTTCCTGAAGCACCGTTCTGCCGCTCCAACCTCTAGCTGCTCCAAGGTCACTGGGTACCAGGAAAGCAGCTGCTTCTTGCCCAAATTGAGCTGTGCAGGAACCAAGAAGGGCAGGAGGGCCCATGTGAAGAGCAGGACCTGGAGACCATGCCTGTAGGATGTCTGGTGACCAAGGTGCTCAGGGAATGTGCCAGGAGAGCCATCCCTGCTTATGTGCCTTCAGTGAGGCCTGTGGAGCTAAGGGAATAAAATCCCCAGGGATAAAGACTGAGTTGGCTGTCGTAGAATCATAGAATCCTCAAATGGTTTGGATTGGAAGACACCTTAAAGCCCATGCAGTTCCACCCCTTGGCACGGGCAGGGACACCTTCCACTAGCTCAGGTTGCTCCAAGCCCCATTTAAGTTGGCCTGAAACACTCCCAGGGATGGAGCAGCCACAGCTTCTCTGGGCAACCTGTGCCAGTGTCTCAGCACTGTCACCAGGGCCCAAGGGGACACCCTGCATGTGGGATAGGTGGGCATCAATCCCTTGCTGGGCCTGGCTGGATCTGCTGCATCTGGGGACATCTGGCAGGAGCAGACAGGGGGGATCATTTGTTGTGGGGTGTGAGTAGTTCAACCATGGCTAAAAGGACCAGCATGAGGAGATGCAGCATCAGGACTCCAAGCACAAAGGTAAGGAAAATCCTGTCATTGTCCTGTAAATCCGGTTAGGTTGCTGATTCCATGCCTAAAATCTGGAGGGAGAAAGAAAGAGGATGGTTTTAAGCAAGCTGGCTGGAAGGAGGTGTCTCTGAGCACCCCAGCAGCACAGGGATGTGAAACAGGGACTGGGATCAGCCTGTATGACAGAAGGAAAACAGCCCAGTCTGGTTGTGCAGCTTGGAGATCAACACTGCTACAAACAGGCACATTCTGGCAGTGGGAATGAGACATTTGGAAGTACTTACAGCACATCCCTGGGTCACCCCTGAGATGTTAGAGCAAGGGGGGTGCAGTCCTCAGCCATCCCGAGGAAGGGCTGAAGCTGGTGAAGCTGCAGAGATTCACCCCGTGGAGCCCTCCCCGGGGTCCTGCCTGGCACTGCAGCAGGAGAGGCAGCAGGGATCCTGGACACACTGCCTCAGCAGCTGCTGGGAGCATCCAGACTCCTGCCACACCATCTGCTTTTGCCTTGTCCCTGCCACAGTGTGGCATTCCAGCTGGGGGACGCGCTGGGGGATGGCAGAGGCAGCTCCAGCTTTGCTCCATCTCCTGCCATCCCAGAGAGAAGATGCAAACAGCTCCTAGGGCTGTGTGGAGGCAGGATTTCCTGGGGTGCCAAGGCTGGAGGAGGGAGGATTTAGGTGGCATGTGCTGTTCCTTTCCCAGTGATATTCAGGGTGTCAGCAAAGCCCTTTCCCAGGGGAAGAAAGGGGAATGGAAATGCAACGTCTCACTCCTCCAGGACGTGAGTTGTTTGTGTCACTGTGATGGCCACGTCCTTGCCTTGCTGGTGGCCCCAGCCCTTTAGCTGGGGACAAGTCCTAGGGCTGAGGATGCTTTGGGATGGCCTCAGGGGAAGGCACAGCACTGTGCAGCAGCAGAGAGGACATCCTCCAGCAGAGAGGACATCCTCCAGCAGAGAGGACACCCTGAGCAGAAAGGACACTCTCAGCAGAGAGGACATCCTCCAGCAGAAAGGACATCCTCCAGCAGAGAACACCCTCCAGCAGGAGACATCATCTTTCAACATCTCCTCCACTCCCCAGTGACACACAAAGGACTGATGTGAGCAGGACCCTGCTGCTGCTTTTAAGGCTTCTAGCTCTTTATTTTTCAATATCTTACACCTTAAGCACCATTTCCAGCCCTGGGAGCAGGCTGGAGGTGACAGCCCATGGAGACAGGCTCTGCTGTGGTGCTGGGGGTGGGTGAGGGACATTCAAGGTCGATGAGTGTGATGAATTGTATGGGTGAGCCAGAGGGGATGGACAGAGCCCGTCAGGTCCCGTTTTAACAGTGAGAGACAGTGACTGGTGCAGAAATCAAATCCCATTTTCCTCCTGGAATTAGCAGGGACAGGGATCGGCGGTGGCAGCCACAGGGGAGCAGCACGGTGGTGGCACAGCTGAGACAGGCTATAAATTCTGCAAGACTCTTATGTAAAGGCTTTCGGGAGGAGGTGGCAGAAACTGATTCTGCTCAGAAGGTTCATTAACCCTTTACTTCACAGGAAGCTGCTTATTCCCATCCCCAGTGCCTGTGGGGCTGGGGGAGCAGGCAGATATCCTTCCTTTCCCTGCATCCCTTTGCTCCAGAGCTGGCCAGCACCACATTCCCAATTTTTTTTTGTGCCTATGAAGGAAAATCCTGCCAGAATAAAGAGTTCAAAAAAGCCCTGGGGTCACTTGAGCAGGGCGGACACCCTCCTCGCCCAGCTCCATCAGCACTCCCTGCTCCTTGTGGGATGTGGTGGTGCAGGAGCCCTCTCCAGGCGTTTTCCTAATTCACTGACTCACTGCATCTGCTTTGAAATCCAGCCTGGAGCCATCTCTTCAGTCAGGCTCTCTCCAAAGCAGTGCTTTGCTCCAGATCCCCGTTTCATGCTCCAGCCTCGGGGCTGGAGGCAGTGTGTGTGAAAGATGCAGCACAAATCCCAGTGTATCCCACCAGGAAGGTGTTTTCCCTATCATGGTTTAATCCCAGCTGCAGCCGAGCCCCACGCAGCCTCTCGCTCACTCCCACCCAGAGGAATGGGGGAGAGGATTGGAGAAGTGAGGAAACTCGTGGGCTGAGATAAAGACAGTTGAATAGGGAAAGCAAAGGCTGTGTGTGCAAGCAAAGGAGAGCCAGGAATTCATTCCCCACTTCCCATGGGCAGGAAGAGGTTCAGCCTAATAGTGAGTTGAGAAGACAAACTCCATCACTCCCAATGTCCTACCTTTCTGCTTCTTCCTCCCACTTTATAGACTGAGCATGAGCTGTCTGGGCTGGGATATCCCTGTCCCAGCTGTGTCCCCTCCAAACTTCTCATGCACCCCCAGCCTGGTCACTGGGAGTGCTATGAGGAGCAGAAAAGGCCTTGATGCTGTTCAAGTGATGCTCAGCAATGGCAAAACATCCCTGAATTACCAACCCTGTGTTCAGCACAAATCCAAACACAGCCCCAGAGCAGCTGCTGCGAAGGAAATTAACTGCCCCAGCCAAAACCAGCACATCCCCATGTCCCAACTTGCTGGGATTGCTTTGCTGGGCCTGAGAGGTGGGAAAGGAAGGGGCTGGGACAGCTCTGATGGAGCCAGTGCTTCCCAGGCTGGTTGTGGACAGGGATGGAGCATCATTCCCTGCCACCAGCCTGGGGACAGTGACTCGAGGGGACAGCCCTCTGGTCTTTGGGGTGTCCCAGCTGCTCCACACTTGCCTGTGCCAAGCTGGGAGGTTTTCTGGTGAAAAAAAGCAGGAATTAAAGCTTATCCTATGATGGGATCTGCCTCCACAGCCCTCCAGACTCAGCTCTGGGTGTCATTCCCACACAGAACTTTGGGTTTGAATGTGAACTAGTGTTTTATACCCCTAAATCCCACGTGTTTTATCCACAGATGGATTGTGTTTCTCAGGGACATGGGAAGAAAACACCATGACATTTTGCCCTGGGGGCATCCACCTATGGGTTATTAGCCCATCTATCCATCCATCCATCCATCCCTCCATCCATCCCTCCATCTCTCCCTCCCTCCCTCCATCCCTCCCTCCTTCCCTCCATCTCTCCATCCCTCCCTCCATCCATCCCTCCCTCCATCCATCCATCCCTCCATCCTTCCATCCATCCCTCCCTCCCTCTCTCTATCTTACCGTGCAAAGAAAGCAGAACTCTGTCCAGCTTGTGCTTTCTTTCATCCTTGCTGAGATATTTCTGACCTTTGTACTCTGGTTGTGCTGAGCCCTCCCTCCCTCCATCCCTCCCTCCCTCCCTCCATCCATCCCATGCCCCAGAGAGATGTGTATGTGTGTGTGTCTGACTTCCAGCCAAGCATTCCAGTGTGTCTGCTCTGCTCCAGTATTCAAACCGGTGGCTTTAAGAATAAAAAAAAAAGCCCCGTTGCCCATTTATATTCCCCTCACAGCTGTGCTTGCAGCATGGCTGGGATATGAATGGACACATTCCTCTTCCCCACGGCTTATCTCCGTGCTCAGAGTGGCCTCAATCCCACAGTGCCAGCACAGACCCTCCTTGGAGCTCTTCACATTTTATTGCTGAGATTCTTCTCCTCATCCTCCCCACCCCCAGCTCATCCTGCCTGCGGCTCCCTCCCCTCCTGGGAAGCCCCTTCCAGCCGGCAGATCCCTCCCCATCCCTCTGCACATCCATGCAGCGAACTGGAGTTCCCAGCCTCAGCCTTCTGCAGCCTTCACTGCTGCTGCTGCTGCTGCTGCTCACAGCAAACCTCATTTACCCAATTGGAGCTTCCCTGTTGATTTAATTCATGCAAATCGAGACATGTGTTAAACCTCCTTGTAATTACCGTAACACTGGGGTGGTGTTTTTTTGTTGGGTTTTTTTTTTTTACCTTGTGTTTTTAAGGAAAATAGTAAGGCCTGGATTCACAACAGCATATGAAGGTCTAGGGCTCTGCCAGCTGAGCCCAGTGTGGAGAACACAGAGCTCAGTGCCCTTCCAGGGGTTGTGGTACCAGCCCTGAAGACCAGCGTGGACACGAGTGCAGTGCTGACCCAACCCCATCACCCTCTTGGGCAGAACTCCTTAGATCCCTTTGATTGGTAAGTATATGCTTGTTTTTATGTTGTTTCTCCTCCTTTGGAAAAGTCAAAACTTTGCTCTGGGTGAAGTTCTCAAGGAAAATTGACTTCCTTGATCCCCAAAGCAAATTTTTTAGCATCTAATGCAGCTTCCAAGCTGCCTCGAGCTGAAAGCCCAAGAGCTGCAGTCACGAGGGATTCAGCTTTATGTTGTCATCTTCCCAAGTTCCTCCCACACTGGGTTCTGGAGCAGGACAGACCCTTGGGATCTGGTGCAGGACACGTGTTTGCCAGCTTTGAGGCTCTGTGCTGCAGGCATGGTGCTTGCTGAGCATCCTGGCCCTCAAAATGCAGCACCACGGGCCAAGAGGGCTCCAAGAAGGCTCCAAGAAGGCTCCAGGGCTCCAACTCCAAGAAGGCTCCAAGAAGGCTCCAAGAGGGCTCCAAGAGGGCTCCAGTTCCCTCAGCCAGCAGCATTGAGAGGGTTTGAAGGGCATCACTGTTTTTTTCCACAGTTTCCACTCTGCAGCAGAAACCTCATTTCAGGCTGGAGCTTCCTCTTGAGATGATTCCTGAATAAACAGAGGAATAAAGGACTGAAGAGGGAAAGTGAAGTGCTGGAGGAGAGATGAGGCTGTGGGCTCCAAGAGGGCTCCAGTTCCCTCAGCCAGCAGCATTGAGAGGGTTTGAAGGGCATCACTGTTTTTTTCCACAGTTTCCACTCTGCAGCAGAAACCTCATTTCAGGCTGGAGCTTCCTCTTGAGATGATTCCTGAATAAACAGAGGAATAAAGGACTGAAGAGGGAAAGTGAAGTGCTGGAGGAGAGATGAGGCTGTGTGAAGTCTTTCTAGTTTCAGGCTACTTCAGAAAAGGGATGCACTTGGACCACATCCAGCTTTCCCTCGTTTTAGGGAGGACAGGGCTGACCCTGTGGATTTCAGCTCCTGCCTTGCACCCCAGTGTGGTGGGGGGAAAAGCAAGGGGCTGGGCAAAGAGGAGACCCCATATGTCCCATCCTCCTTTTTAACCCTTTGCCTTCTATTTTCACCCCAGACCAGGGTGTGAGGAGGTGTTGAGCCTGTCACCATCCTTCCCTGGGTGGCACATTGGCCCCAGACCCCCCAAACCATCACCAGCTTCAGGCTGGTCCCCTGTGTTGATAGCAGCTCCCTGACAACATTCATCACTCAAGGCCTTTGTTGGGCTTTGTTTTAGGGGGTTGGGAGTTTTTAACTTCATTGAAATTAAGCCCTTTTGTTGCCCATCACATAAGGACATCTCTCTGGGGGCTGATTTTAGCATGAAGCAGCACTTTGCTGCTTCATTGCCTGAAAGATAGGGGTGTTTTTCCTCCAGAAAGGTTGGCTTTGTGCATTCCCTGGCTGCAGTGGATGTGTCAGGTTGTCTTTTCATTTATATATTGATCTATTATGGACTCAAATTAGTAGGGGGAAAAAAGGATCAAACAGCACGGAGCAAATGTTAAGTGCAGGTATTGTTTCCCTGCTGCTATTGCTGAGATTCCAGAGGAATGGAGCAGGAATTAACCCATTTTGATGCAGAGATGGGAGGGGAACTACTTATTGTCCTGAGAGAATCTAAAGCCTGGAAGCAGAGCTGAACTCCTCTTGGGATTGAAGTCAAAAGGTGCTATAAACCCCCCAAGACTTTTTTCCTTGGCTCACAAATCCTGTGGGAAGAGATATATTTTATTTTGCCTGTGGTGTCTGACAGATCTCACCCACAAACACCCATAGATATTCCATGGAGAAATGAGCTGTGGCTGTTGCTCTGGGCAGGTCAGGATCTCCTGCATTCCCTGGAGGTGAGGAGGGAGGGACACCTCAAATCCTGCTTTTTCTTCTTGGAATTCAGCCTCGTGCTGTGTGTCTGAAGGACCCAAACACTTGGGAACTGCAAACCCACCTGCTCCCCAGGCAGCAGATCTCCTGAAGAACAAAATCCAGTTCCCATTTGGCTGTGCACTGGTTTAGTCAGGGAAAGCAATGTGTGCTCAGGTGTCCTGAGAGCTCTGCACTGTGTTCCCATCACTCTTCATGGGAACAGGCTCAGTCTGGGGGCTCTTCCAAGCTCATTCATATTGTTTATTTGCCATTGGGGAAGTCATATTCCTTTAAGAGGATTTCCACCCCTAAACTCCTCCCATTGTGACACTTCCAAGCCACATTTTGTCTTGACAGGGTGGGAGTATTTTTAACCATCTCACGCCAGGGAAGTATTAATAGCACAATGGACTTGCTGAGCTGCTGCTGGAGCTGAATCCATATTTTAAATGCAAGGACCTAATTAAGAGCTGGGGAATAATTAGTGCCATACCCAGCTTTTCTTTCCCCCCCCCCCCCCCTTCATTTTAAACTTTACTGGAATGTTCTATGGCTGCTGAATATTTTATAGCTTCCCCATGCATTGCTATTCCATGTGGTTGTCAAAATCACACCATCTCCTTTGCTCTGCTGAAATGGCTGACTCTGACACTTTTGAAATCTAATTAGTGCATCTTCTGTTGGCTCACACACAAAAAAAAAAAAACAACCAACACCCACCCCACAAACCCTTTTCCTCGTGCTTCTCCTCAACCCCACTCTGTCGTGGGGGGATGCAGCTCAGGAGCAGCACAGCTATTTTTGAACCCTCAGCAGTGAGTTGTTTACAGGCTTCCTTGAATAGAAAAGCTCCTGGTGCTCCATATGGGAAATGCAAATTTGTGGGCTCCAGTTTGGAGCAGAAAGGGAAAAGCAGGGAGGATGCAGAGAACTGGGACGAGGCTCCTGGCTCAGTTGGGAGCAAGGAGAGGGGGAAGCAGTGTGAGATCTCCTGGCTGCTTTCCACCACGTGTTTCTGGACGTAGGGGAGGTAGGAACCAGCATCCACACCAATCTGTCCTTAGATTAGGCAGGTAGCTGCACACCTGCACAGGAATGTCCTGCAGGATCTGCTGCTGCCATGAAGGGAACAACCAGTCCCAAAACCATTCCCACTCGTGGGAGCTGCTGGAAGCTCTGTCTAGTGTGAAGTCTCTGCTCTCTAATAATAGTTGGGCTTGTGCTGGAACCTTTTCCTCACTCCTGCCTCTCCCCAGCCATCTGTTTTCAAGAAACTTGTGGAATTCATGTCACCAAGCTCTTATCCATATTTATCAGAGGGACAGGGAGTGGCTCGCAGAGCTGAGAGCTGGGGGAGACAACTAGGAAGGCAGAAAGAGTTTGATCATGTAAACCCTCATTTTCCTAGGAAACAAAGAGTGACAAACATGCCAGAAGATCTACCAGCAGGCTGGGAAGGGAATTCTACTGTTCCCTGGCCCAGGCTGGGCAGGTAGAGCTCAGTGTTTAGGGGGAAGACCATGTCTCGATCAGCATCCTGAGTGCTGCAGGGAAGGAGGTGCTCGTGGTGGGTACCACAGCCCCTGAGCTGATTTCAGGCTCTGTGGCCATTTCAGCCTGTTGGAGGATGTTTTTGGTAGGGGAACAGAGTGCTCCTGGGGCCTCTGTGTGTCATTAGCAGCTCATTCTTCCACTCTAGAGTCTTGTCAGCCTCTATCTATCTGGGTCCCGTTCAGTGCAGTCCTGTGGCTGCTTTTGGAGAGGTGAACGTGACATTTCAGGGTTATATTGCCCCAATATCAAAGCAATTAATTCATATTTGCATCTCTGTTGCTGTAGGCACAATCACCATCTGTGCTGAGCTCTTTTACTTGTCCTGTTTTATGAAGGAATGAACTGGGTTTGAGTGAATTCCTCAAAGAAACAACCCAGTAATGCTAGTCTGATCCCCCAAAATTGTATTATTTCCAGCAACACATTGGCAAGTGCAAATTTATTCTGCAGGGAACATTATCCTAATGGTGTTTTTCAGCATAAACACAGTATCAGCCTAAACACCTCCAGTAAAGAAATCAATTGGCTTAAATCTTTCTTGCCTGTGGAAGAGCTTTTCATTGTGAGGGAGACACTCCCTCAAAGTCTTGGTTTGTTCTTCGATTTCATAGACTCTGTGGCTGCTTTTGGATTCAAATGTGGTTTTTGCTGAGGATCAATGAGACCTTTGCAGCCACTAATTTTCCTCCTGAGGCCTTTGTCGGGCAGCAGCTCCTCAGCTCAGCCACTGGGAGGGTGGAGAAGATGCAGTGAGAGAAAAAATTGGTGGAAGTTCATACCAAGGCTGAGATATTGTCTCCCATAGCATACTCCTGAAAAATCTGGCAGCCAATGGCTTGGACAGGAGCACTCTGTGCTGGGTGAAGAACTGGCTGGATGGCCCAGAGAGTGGTGGTGAATGGTGCCATGTCCAGTTGGCACTGGTCACTACTGGTGCTCCCCAAGGGTTAGTACTGGGCCCAGTGCTCTTTGGATGAGGG
>NW_008675685.1:0-2066 GCF_000695815.1 Acanthisitta chloris
GGCGCCGGGCACCCCTCGGCGCTTGGGCTGGCACCCATGGCCCTGCCTGCCCGCGCCGCTCCAGAAAGGCTCTGCTGGGAAGGAGCGCCGAGGCTCATGTCTCCGGTGCTGTATCCACCCCTTCCCACCCTCTTGGGGTTCGGTCCTGCCAGTTCCACTTGTGGGCTGTCCTCACCACTTTGGGCCTTTCTACCGCTCCCCTTCTTGTGGCTCCGGATGTCACCACAGACACGCTTTTATGAGAGTGGGCTTGTGCAAGGCTTGTATAAAGTGTTCTCAGAAATATGAGGTCCTGTCATTTGTAAAACTAATAAAAATGTCCAATAATTTTTACAAGGGAAAAATGAGTCATTGGATGGCACATTTCTCATTACTGGCATTTTACAATTAAAATGAGCATCTATTGAATCAATCCAAAGCTCTTATTGTTAGCAGACACTAATAACTTCCTGAGCTATTGAAGATACTTTTTTTCTGAAGAAACATGACCCCTTGCCACGGCATTTCTCATCGAGAGCGGTATCCAGCTGAGACCAGCTCTGCTCAGCTCCTGCTGGAGGGGTTTCAAACACATCCTGATGAGACTGGTGGCTATAACTGGGTGGGAAATTGTTTTTAAGCCCTCAAAAATGTTCAAGATTTCAAAATTTTTCCCGCTCCACATGGGGATGAGTCCAGAATTGTTCAACATCTTTACCAAAAAAATAAGTGCTCATGGAAACCATCTCCGGAATCGCCAGTAGCCACGGGTCACACTGAGCCGGCCGAGCGGGCATGCGGTGGCTCGGACTGCCGTGCTGCTGCCTGTGCTGCTCCCAGGGTGGGACCTCGGGACCTTTCCTGGTGAGAAATGAACCCAGTGAAACCTGCCCAATCTCACTGCAGCCGTCGCGCCTGGCAGCGCTCTGCCCCCACAGAGCCAGCCAGGACAGACAAGCAGGGGCTCACCACCTCCTGCCTTCACAAGACAGAGAATTTTGCAGTTCCCTGTGTTTTCAAATCGCAACAGGAGCTTCAGGATGATATAAGCAGAGCTTAATTTCCAACAGGTGCTCAGGTTTTAGGAGTGCTCTTTTCCCAATCATAATCACCTGCACATCCCTGAGGCACAGGGAGAAGCCCTTTCCCTGCCATGACACTAGAGAAGCCAAATTCTCCCCACATGCCCAGGGAATACAGAGAGTTTCTGGATGAGAATGGGTATCTTTCCTCCCAAGCCCCAGCAGGCCCTGGGCAGCTAGGCTGCTGTCACTTGTGGGGAGGTTCAGTTCCTACTTGTGCCATCGAACACGTGCAAAGCTGATGAAAAACTGCCATGAAATCCCACTGCACAGCAGTCACAATGTGCAAGTTCTGGCTTTTAAACACCGAGTGCCCTGCCAAAAGTCCAGCGAGTCCAGATCCTGCTGTGCTGAGGAGTCCAGATGCTGCTTCTGCCATGGCAGATCCTCTTGGTGCAGGTCTGCAGGAAACCAGCCCCAGTCTAGCCACCTCCCCATGGGCCCTTGGCCAGAAAAGAACACTCACAGGACTCAGCACCATCCGTGACGGAGACTTCACTCTGTTCTGGCTGTAAGTCCTTATCTGCATAGGGCAGGGGGCTGGAGCTGGCATTGGAGTCTTATGGCTGAGCAGTCCAAACCAGGCACACCAGAAGGATGCTGTGCTCTGCTCCCTGTGCACCTCCTCTGGACTCTCCACTCCCCACCCTCCCTGTGGCTCTCCAGAGGGGATCCTTCCCTCCCTTGGAAAGTGCCATGAGAGTGGGGATGCTCATGCAGGGCCCAGATGTTGGGAAGAAGCAGATAGATTGTTTTCCATTCTCTGTTGTTGTGCAATGGCCCCAGCGCTGGAGACACTTCCCATTCCTTTTCCTTTGCTACTGAACACGGGGGTTGGGATGACAATATGTATTGTCATTTATAAGCTCTGTAGGAACCTCCTGGGACCTACGTGCATAAATCTTGGGTTTGCCTTAGCATTCCTTTTCCCTCTTGCATTCTTGCAGCACAACTTCTGCCTGTCCTGCCCGTCTGCGAGCTGAACTCTGCGGAACGCAGAGTGCT
>NW_008675686.1:0-2453 GCF_000695815.1 Acanthisitta chloris
GCCCCTATCCCCGGCCGGTGCTTCCAAAGGACCCTATTCCCTGCCCGTGCTTCCCAGGGGCACTACTCCCTGCCCGTGCTTCCCACAGACACTATTCCCTGCCTGCTGCAGGGCCCTGGCGATGTCACAGCAGTGTCACCTCTCCACCTCTCTGCACGCAGCCAGGAGAGCTTTCCCCGGCTCGGGGTACCCAGAGTTCACACGTTCCCCGGGCAGGGGAGGACCACTCCCCGGCGCTGTGCCCACTCTGCCGCGCTGTCGGCACTGGGCACCCCGAGAGTCCTCCTGCAGCACCTGAGTGTCCCAGTGCTCCCTCGGTGTCCCACTCCTCCTCCCCCACCTCAGCGCCCGGGAATGCTGAGAATGCAGGGGCTGACAGCTGCCCAAACCCGCTTTTACCCTTATATAGTATCTGCTTTCTCTTCCCTCCTGGAAGCTGGGCTGGGAAAGCCGGATGGCAATGTGGGAAGATAAAAGGCTTCTGCCAGAGTAGGAATAAATATTTGTCATTTTCCTGCAGTTTGTAAGAGCAGGCACCAAGGATCACAGGCAACCTGCATTTAAACGGGATTCCAATCTGATGTGCTGAGAGCCGGGCCCGGGCTGTCCCCGTGGGCAGCGCTGCTGCGGAGCATCCCTGCAGTGCAAACCCTTGTCCCTGGGCCGGGCAGCGTCCCTGCCCGACACGTGAAGACACCGCAGCACCGCAGGGCCCGGAGCGCCCACCAACAGCTCTCTGCGAACTCAGACAACCTGCTCACCTTTCCCTTCCCTTCACAGGCACAAAAATTAAACTTTCACTTTTGTTCCCCTGGCTCTGTGGTTCTCTGGAACAGCCTCACTCGTGCTCAGGAATACCCAGAAGCTGTGTGTGCAGGGGCAGGAACACGTGCTGGCAGGCTGGAGCACACCGAGCCCTGCACAGGAGCTGCGCGTGAAGGGGTTTCCTCGTTCAGTCATATCCTCCTCACCTGTGCTCTGCTGGAGGTGCTATCCCTGCCCCGCAGCGACCCAGAGGAGCCACAGAGCCCTTGTGGCTCCCTTAGCTGTTAGAGGCCTGTCTCATTTCTCCTCTCCCTGGTTTCACTACAGGTGTTTTGTGCCTGATATCTGCATTCCTGACATGCCTGAGATTCCCTGATGCTTAACCTCAGATCCGAATTTCCTGGATTTATAACATTTGGGTTTAAGTTAATAGCAATGACCTTGCACAATTTTTCACCCCAAACTACTGACATCTGAGCCCCTCCATAACTCCAGTTTAATACCATTTTTGCATGAAACACATACATTAATTGCAGATCCCAAATCAGCCTCCAGAGTTTTGGCTCTCTCTTTCTATTCAACCTCATCTGATGTCCCAGTAGTGTTGGAATGACTGGCTTTAGCCAGAAATCTCTCCCTCTCACACACATGCTCTGCAGCCTGGTGGGATGCAGACCTGAAATCTGTCTGAGCAACCCAGCTCCTCACCCAGCTCTGCCCTCTCGTCTACGGCCACAAGCACTCCACATGGACACCCTGCGCCTCCAGGGACCTCTGGCTGTTCCCAGCCATCAGCTTTTGCTTTCCCAGTGCTGGAGAAGTCCCTTAAAAATGTTTAAGCTGCTGAGCTGTGGTGCAGGGTCTTTCTACTGCTGTGCAGAGACACTGCACAGAGATAGGTGGTTCCAAGGAAATGTCCTTTGCAGAAACAAGCTAGCTAGAAAACAAGAAGCTGACGAAGCCAAAAGGCACAGATAATAAAGGTCCCTCTGTTTAATTTCACTCTGAACTGATGATTATTTGAATGTTTGTGGTTAGTGAGACCACCCTGACACAAGGAGTCCTGGGCATCCCACGTCTGAGCCTGCTCTGAGCTCTCTTGGCGTGACGATGGCCACCAGCCAGGAGTTACCTCCAACCTTCTCCTTCTTGACCTTTCATGAACCTCACACCCTGTGCCCCCAGCTGGGACCTCCAGGCTGTGCTCAGCTCCTGGGATGGGACCTGAGCATCACCTGGCCAAGCTAGCTTCAACTGAGCCCAGGCTCTCAGCCACTGGTCAGAGTGTGCCACTAGGAACCTCTCATTCTCTGTGAGATCACTGGCCTCCTCCTAGCCAGGCTTAGCATGGTATGTTAGAGCAGACCTTTCTCAGAGATCTGGCAGTCTCCCTGTGCCTGTCAGTGGTTCTCTCTCCCACCTGTGCCACTCCTTCTCCTCCACCTTGGTGGCCTGGTGCTCCCTGCCCTGATTTACAGGCATGAGGTATCTTCTTCCCAGGAACTACAGTTTGCAGCCAAGTCTGAAATGTGAAGCACTTGTCAGGCAAGCCATGGGTGACTGAACAGGGTTGATTTTATTTGCAGTCCTTGAAACTGGCTCTTGAGCCTTCCCAGCTCTGGCAGCCAGGAGTGCAGCCACGGGGCTCTGTGGTGAGGGGGTGGCAGAGAAGTGTGGCTCCCTCCAGC
>NW_008675686.1:2499-5933 GCF_000695815.1 Acanthisitta chloris
TATTTACTGGCCCTCGTCCCAGGGCCCCTGTTTAAGTGGTTTGATGTTTTGACGTTTCCCTTTCTTTGTCATCCCCTAGAATCACATTATTTTCTCTTTCTGGAGACCCCCTTTAAGGAGGGAAGGAAGATTTAATGGTTGCTGGAGGGGCTGACACTCAGCCCTCAGGACAAATCTGATAGAAACACTCAACCTAAGTGACCAGGGAAGGGTGAGACAGACCCTGTGAGTAATGCTGGCTACACCTACACAGGGTCTATAGGTGTCCCTTAGTCCTTGTCCAGGAGGTAGGGGATTCCTGCTTTTCCTCGTCCTGCAGCCCTACAAGCCAAATTCACTCTGCCATCACCTTTGAGCCCTTGGAGTTACCACCACCTCAAGCAGCAGCAGCTCTCACATGGAGAAACCTGCACTTGCCATGTCTCTAGGAGGTGCAGCCTGTTCTGCAGGGGCCAGGGCTGAGGGGTCACACGCAGTCCTTGCCCATGGCCAGTGCCTTTGGGAGGCCTCTAGAAGGAGCTTGCTGAGCATTTCCTAAACCTGCCTGTTGCCTTGCTCCCAGCCCAGCCTAGCTGGGTGAGCAGTGCTACCTGACCGGTTTCTATCCAGCTTGGCTGGTTTGGCTGTTCCTTCACTGGTTGCTGGCGAGACACCTGTATTTTCTGTTTTTTCTTGCACAGCTTTAATGTGGGATGAGCTGCTGACTGCTCTGCTCCTATGGTGGAGCTCCGACACAGCCTGGGACTGGGGCAGCTCCTGTGCACACGTGGAGCTGTGGAGGTGCTGCCAGGGAGGACAAGGACCTTCTCACCTTCTCAACCATGGCCTGAGCACTGGGAACGTCCCAGTCCCAATCCATATTGTTCCTTGCGTGGTAGCCCTGAAAGCCATCCAGTGGCTCAGCACTGCTCTGCTTCCCGTGGCTGGACACGGGATGCTCATCCGAAAGGCAGCCGTGCTGGCCACGGGGAATCGGAAGCAGGGCTCCTCAGACAGCCATGGCTCTCTGTGCTGCATGGCCAAAATGTACTTGCCCTAATGCCAGGAAGGTAAGAGCACTGGCCTCACCCCTGGGAAGAGAGATCTGTCATCCTTGGAGCTGTGCAAGGAAGGCATTTTTGAAGACATGGCAGAAGAAAAAAGAATATGAACTGTCCCTTCTGGGAGCTAAGGCTGCTCACTGGGACAGCCATCAGGAAGGTCCAGCAACCCACCAGGCTCCTGAGAGGTGCAGAGCAAGGCCTGGCTGTGCCACTGACATCCTCTGCTCTGTGGCAGTGTCCGCAGGACACAGGCGTTGGGGCTGGGCCAGGTGAGAGGATGGGACAGACCACAGTGTTATGGGGTATCCAGGAGGTTTTGGATGCACTAGCTTGTCCCTGATGTTGTTCCACAGGGACATCAGCATTGGTGACCACTGTCTCCAGGCGAGGGCCGATGGACTGCGGCTCCCAACAGCTCTGGGGTCTCACCCAGCCCCAAGCCAGCACAGCTGAGCCTCAGGGTGCCATAGGCTTCTGTGGTAGTGGTGGAGGTGCCCAGTGTGCTGCCTTCCTCCTCACAGGGGACTGCACAGTGGAGAAACAGTGCCCAGGGCTGCTGGAGAGGCTCTGCACATCATATGGAGCCCTTGGAGCATCCCTGGGAGACACAAGACAAGCTCAAAGCTGCAGAGGGGGAGAGGGGGGGCACCTCCTGGGCCATGAAGAGGTGTGACAGACCCTCTGCCCCAGTAGCTGGCACTCCCTTTAACTTTCCAGTGGGAATTTCTCCATGGACAGTTCATATCCTTTTGTTCTTCTGCCATGTCTTCAAAAATGCCTCCAGGGGCTGCCAATCAGTAAGACCCCAGGACACCCATACCCATGGCACAGTTGAACCCAGAGACCAATGTGGTGCTGGAGCACCAGAGTTCCCAGAGAAAGAGGAACCAGCATGAATATTTCATGTCATTATTTACAGAAAGCCAATATTGGTGAAACCTGCTTGACAAACCGCCCCCACAAGGCTGCAGAAATACCTTTTCCATCTGCAAATGGGCTGTTAATAGGAGAAGATTTAGTGATTCCAAATGCACCTCCAGAGCATTTGATGAAAGTGTGTGGGAGCAAAGTCCAGAGCTTGAATTAATACTTCTCTGCTGGGTCGGAAACACTCGTCTAGACTCTGGCAGGATGCAAACCCAGTGCAGAGCTACTGCTGGGGAGGAGGCTGCAGGGAGCTGCTGCCTCACCACCCAGCACTGCTGCCTGCCTAGCAGGGGCTCTCTATACCCTCTGGGGCTTGTTTAAAGCTTGGTGATTCATCAGACAAAAATGTGGTCTAAAGGATATATTGTGTTGCTTCAGCACTAGAAAATCTAAGATAAAGGCCAGAAATATTTTAAACAGGACTCCAGTGAACATAGAGATAGGGAAGGACATTAGGGCTTATTGCATGTGCCAAAAATAGAGTACATCAAGGAAAATAGCCTGGAACAATGGTGCAGGAAAAGCTTATCTCCAGGAGCAAAGTAGCTCAGGTTTCTTTACACTGCCTGGAAAAATAACAGCACAACAAAATAAAAAGATGACCTTGTACTGGATCCTTATTCTAAGCTGTTGGAAACAGCCATCCCTTAGGATGCAAAGCACTGCAGCTACATGTGGCTCACCTGGCCAAGCAGGGCTGGGCCACACCTCACTGCTAATATGGCCAAGCAGTGAAAGGTGGAAATAGAAACATGTCACTTAATCTTCATTGCCACAGTTCCATAAAAGGGTGCAAAGTGAGGAGCCAGGCTGCAGGCCCGTGGTGAGATCATACACCGGGGCCAGTGCAGGCAGCTCCCTGCTGGGGAGCACTGTAAGAACCCGATGCGGTGGGCAGCACGAGGCGTGTGCGCTGCCAGCAAAGGCAAACCGAGGCCTTGGTCCCATCTTGGTCGGAGTTTGCCACTGCTTCCTGAAAAATCTCTGGTCATGTCTGCTTGGAGACAATACTGTCCACCTGGAGGGTGTTGCAGGAGGCAACCCATGTTCATTTCTATAGATGGATGACCTAGAAAATTACCAATCTCTTCTGCAAATCTGAGAGGAAAGGGCCACCGGGTCAGACCCAGGAAGGTCCCTGGCAGCAAACAGAAGCAGCGGGAGGTGCGGAATGTTTGGGTGGGACAGTGCGGGATGGACAGATGGACGCCGGGTGAGGAGGGATGGGGCAGGATGGACAGAGCTGCTGGGCCTCAGGAGGGCCGGTGGCCTGCAGGGCACTGCCAGGCAGCCCAGGGCTGAGGCTGCTGTGGTTCCCTGTTCAGGACGTGGGGACCGCTGCCTGCCAGCACCTCTGGCCAGGACGTGGCTCTTCCCATCGCTCCGGTCCGTCCACGCGAGCAGGAGCGGGAGGGACACGCACACACCTGCCCAGGGGACACTGCCATGCGAACTGCCAACATC
>NW_008675687.1:0-3510 GCF_000695815.1 Acanthisitta chloris
CACGGGCGCGGTGCTTCGCAGACTTGGAGCCGAGCCTGCCGCGGGACGAGCTCCCGGCACCGGCCCAGGGTCCCCTTTTCGGGACGGGGGACAGACGGGCTGGTTCGGGTGAGTTATGGAAACAGTCGGAGTTCTGGAAATCCCGGTTGGTTTGGCCGATCCTGGCCCGAGCCACAGCTGCCTGCAGTGCTGCAGCACCCCCAGCCCCGGAGTTCCCCTCCAAAACCCACCGGAGGCTCACGCCGGGAATGCCAGTTTGTGTCAGGTTATATCAGGTTGTGGTCAGGTTTATGCCAGGCACATTGGAGATGTGTCCGTAAGACAGGTGAGGTGCTCTCAGAACTGCTGTGTTGGCAGAGGTGTGATCTGCAGGTTGCTGTGTGTGAGCTTTGCTTTACAAAGTTCAGAGCTGTTGTCTTCAAATTTCCTCACTGGCATCTCACAGGAATGCAAAAGCTCTGAGTTGTGATGTGTTTACTTGGTGGTGGAAGGTCTACTCGGCCGGGGGGGCATTGGGCAGGTGTCTGACACCCCTAATCCACAGGGACCCTCAGCCATGTGGGTCCTGATGACCCTGAGGACACTTCTGAGTTGGCAGGAGCTGAGGTGTTTCCCTGCTGAGCTGTGGGAAGTGAGATGCTAGATGCCCAAGGAGAGAAGCATAAACCAAATGTTTGTTCCCACCACTTCCAGGTGTGCTCTCCTCTCTCAAATGGTTTGGCATCTACCAAGGATGTGGTTTCCTGCTCAGAGGGGCTTGTAATGCCCCATTTCCCTAATTTTCTAGCTCCTTTCTCCAAATCCTTGGTGGTTATTATACACCAGCATTCCCTGCACTGAGATGGAGTTAAGCACTTTGTTGCTGACTCTGGTATACAGCTCTGGGGTTCTGAAAGCTTCACTGGGACCCTTATGACTACAAGGAGGAGCCACTGACATGCTGGAGTTGATGCCAGATCTCAGCTAATGTCATTAGTGGATTTATATATAATGTTTTCAAGCATTTGATCCTTCTTATTGGTTTTGTTTACATGTGGGATGTTTTCCAGAAGTGCTTCTGAGCAAGTGAAATTGCTCTGTGATAATCTTGTTTGTGGACGTGCTCATTCCATTTCTCTGTTAGCTTAATGTGCTCTTAAGTTTCAATAATGGTGGGAAGAAATGTCCATGGGAGATTATTTAGGACTAGCCATAGCACTTTGTGTTTTGTCACAGTACTTTAATCTGAACAAACCCCAACTTACAGGGCAGCACTTGGTGAAAGTAGTGAAGCTTTCTGTGAAACTGTTTTAATTCCTACTGTTTTCACCGTAGTACAGTCATGTCTGTGTGTGGTTGGTGTGTTCCAACTTCAGGGTACTGCCAGGAGAGCTTCTTCCATGAGAAGTTACTTTGGTGATGTTTGATTTTTGAAACTGAACCTTAACTAAAGATTTCTTTCCAGGTTGAATATAGAGTCTATAAATTCCTTCTGGGTGTCCCTTTAAAACGTTCCTTGTTTCTCCACCTGATTCTCCTGATGGAAGACCAGCTGGGGCTCCCTCTTTGCAGTTCATGCTGAATAGTTGCTTGGAGAGGTGGTGCATGAGCAGAGATACACCTGGTGATGGTAAGATGTGAGATGACATTTCAAGGCTGATGGTTTTCTGTAGCCTCCTGTGAAGGCTCAGGCACATGTTGATGGGCTCTGGGCCAAGGAGTGCAAATGTGGAAAAGTGCAGCTGATTTGGTTTTGTTGCAATACAGTGTTCCTAGTCTGGAACAGCTGGTAGAAATTCCAATTCCTACACACAGCTCCATAGGGAAAGCCAGAAGTGCCACTTGGTGCCTGAAGGTGTCAAATGAAGCTAAACTGAGTCAGGATGTTAAAAGCTCACCTTGGTTTCTCAGGGTTTGGATGATGAGGGACTTGCTGACTAAAAGCTTCTCTGGTTAAGTGAATATCTTCCTTTTAGCAGGGGATGCAGCGAGTTCAGTGGTAAAATGCACCTTAGAACCAGTGTGTCTCTGGCTCCACATTCCCTGCCTCTTCTGCCATTCCATGGAGCCATTCCCAGGAGCAAAGCAGTGAAAGGTTTTGGAGCCAAGTTCAATATAAAGAAATTCTTAGGAGTATTTGTTAAGAGAACAAGTTGCTGAGATACCTTGTGGGGCTTCTAGGGATAAAGTTCAAAAGTCTCATGTTTGGAGTGGCTGCTGTTGTCCAGAGTTGAGCAGATGAAATGAAATTAAGGAACATGCTCGACTTTCCTTGATTTGATTTTTATTAAGCAATTGTGCCTGGACATGAAGTCCTCCGCAAGTGCCTTCCAACCTCAGCCACTCTGTGACTTTGTAATTCGGTGCTCAGCTGGGAGCAGGAAATAAACTGTGTTTAATAAAAAGAGATACTGTGTGATTTCCACAGACACATCCGTTCTATCCGTGACTGTGTGTTTGTAGGCACCAGCCTCACTTGTGATGAAGGCAGCAGAGCTCTGTGTGTGCTCTGTAGTAAGAAAAGTGGAAATCCCAAATTCTTGGTCTGTGGTAACATGGCCCTATTGTTTTGGTTATTTTTTCCCATTTGAAACTTTACCACCTTGATTCCAATTTGTTTCTTTCTTCTCATTCTTTTCCTAAGGTTCAAATGTGGGAATTGCCCCAGATGTGGTTGCTGCTGCTGCTGCTGCTCCCCCGGGAACATGCCTTGATGGGGAATTAACACCAGTCAGTGATGGGCTGTGGGACAAGCAAAGTGCTTCCCGAGCCCCCCAAAGATGTGCAGCTAGACCTGGTTAAGAAAGTCGAACCTTACACAGGCCACAATGACATCTACAAGCATTTCATCAAAGATGACTGCGGGGCTGTCATCAAAGCTGGCTGTCCCTCCCCTCCGCACTACGCCCACCCGTGCCCCGGGAACGCGCTGCCTGCCCACGCGGCGCAGCCCGAGCCCCGCAAGAACAAAGTGGCTAAGTACCGCGCCAAGTTCGACCCCAGGGTGACGGCCAAGTACGACATCAAAGCCCTGATCGGGCGGGGCAGCTTCAGCCGTGTGGTGCGCGTGGAGCACAAGGCCACCAAGCAGCCTTACGCCATCAAGATGATCGAGACCAAGTACCGCGAGGGCAGGGAGGTGTGCGAGTCGGAGCTGAGCGTGCTGCGGCGCGTGCGCCACACCAACATCATCCAGCTCATCGAGGTGTTCGAGACGCAGGACCGCGTCTACATGGTCATGGAGCTGGCGACCGGCGGAGAGCTCTTCGACCGCATCATCGCCAAAGGCTCCTTCACCGAGAGGGATGCCACGCGGGTGCTGCAGATGGTGCTGGATGGGGTGAGGTACCTGCACACGCTGGGAATCACACACCGGGACTTAAAGCCGGAGAACCTGCTGTACTACCACCCGGGAACGGACTCCAAAATCATGATTACGGACTTTGGGCTGGCAAGCGCTCGGAAGAAGGGAGATGACTGCCTGATGAAAACCACGTGCGGCACCCCAGAGTACATTGCTCCCGAGATCCT
>NW_008675687.1:3559-17088 GCF_000695815.1 Acanthisitta chloris
TACATTCTCCTCAGCGGCACGATGCCCTTCGAGGACGACAACCGCACCCGCCTGTATCGGCAGATCCTGAAGGGAAAGTACAGTTACTCAGGAGAGGTGAGTGTGCTGAGGGTGGGGCGAGGGGAAGTCAAGCAAGAAGCTCTCCCTAGGTGGGTCTTTGTGATGACCACATCCTGTGCAGGATGGTAACATTACCTGGCTTTAAAAAAATTGTGATTCTGGCTTTTTAAGTCCTTTCCGGTTTTTTGTCTGCTCTCCAAAACTGCTCCCAGTGCAGCATAGTGAGCTCCTTTAAAATCAACATGGAAAAGAAAGAGGAGACTCCTGTAGAACAGAACTGGGATGCTTGTAGGTTTCTAGCTGGGGAACCTTGGCCATGGTGAACTGCTGTTTGAAGCTTTGCTGTTGCAGTTTGTGCCAGGTGTTTGAAATGTGACATACATGTAACTAGTCTGACTTCTGATGCAAATCCAATTGTACTCTGAAAAAATGCCTTTGCTGAAAGTTAAGGTGATGGCAGGCAAAGGGGCACTAGGTTCTTCAGTCTGGATGTGAGTGTTTCAGAAATTGGTCTGCATCGTCCTCTGAGGTTGGTAGGAGATAAAATAGAGGATTGAAGTATAGTTTTCATAGATAACTATGGAAAGAGGAGCCTTGGGGGATGATTTTTAGGCAGAACATGGGCCCTCTACCCTCCCAGAGTCCCGTCACTCTGCAGGATGGTCAGGCTGGCATAGCTCCTGCTGATTTCCTTCTGGTCATGGTGGAAAGCTCAGTCACCAGCCAACTCCTTCACCAGCACAACTGCCAAGTGTAGCATAACCTCACCAAGAATCACACCTACAGAAAGTGGTGGGATCCAAATTTGCAAGTTGCATTTCCGCTTATATCTCTCACTGTATTAAAAAATGAAGCTTCTGTAACTTCTTCTCTTTTATATGTTGGAGAGTGTTTAGATGCCTGAACACCATGACTTTGAGATGAAGCCCACTGGGAAAGTATGAATGAGTGGCTGAGTTTGTGATTCTGACACGACAGTGAAATAACTGTCAAAGAAAAAACAGAATAAGTTAATGATTGTTCTTGTAGTTTTAGGTGTAACAGTTATGTTGGCATTTTAATGATGGATGGAAGGAGCCCAGCTCATTAAGTTCTTAAACATATTAGGCTGCTTTAGGATTGTGTTTACAAAAAAAAAAAACCACTCTCTGAAGGGTTCTCAGAGGTGTCAGTAAATCTTTTGTACTTTAAAGCTGTCAGGCCAGCTTGTGTTAATCGTTGGAATATCCAAGTGAAATGAACCTGAGGAATATTGGCATTTGCATAGAAGGCCACCAAGGAGAGCCCAGATTTGACACCTTTGTGAATCTTGTTAATTCTTCCCATGAGCACTCCTCAAAGTCTCTGGTACACAGCAGAAGCACAAAAGTGAGGAGTCATAAACCCCTACGTTTGGCACTTTCTGGGCTAAATGTATTCCTTCAGAAACTGCAGTACTTGATTACTTTCTTGCCAGAAGTATTCTGTCAACTGCTTCCCTGAACTCCAAGTTCAGCTGACTTTGGCAGCCTTTGCCACTTGTTAATCTGCTGCATTAATATGCTTTGTTAACCAGTTGAGTTTAAGAATGCAGTGGGATTATCCTGATGCAGAAACTGATGAATTGCCATCTGCATGTGACATCTGTGGGACACAAAGTCCTGGTCACCTTATAACCAGTGGTAGGAGATATGCTAGAAGTGATTTTTGTCATGTGAAAAGGTCAGTTCACTGGTGTTTGGTGCATAGCAGATCACAATGCAGGTGCATGTGTCTCCTCATAGTTTCTTGTCCAGAGTCTTCTAGATTCCTTGTCCAAATTCAGGTTTGGTGCCTTTTGTGTTCCTCTTGGCCATTCATTTTTCTCCCCTTCTTTGAGTTCTTTTGTTTTGAAACAGCAGTGTGGTGGGGTTTTGGGGGACCTGCTTTTATTCTTAACCTAACATTCTGTGCAAATGAGTACCGTAGTTTATTTAAAAAAACCCCACATGGACAAGGTGTTCCCTTCTCTTAGTTTTTATTTGCCTCTGCTAATTTAACTGATATCTTCTTACGTACATCTCAATCTCCATTGCTTGAGAAACTAATAACATTTCCACATCCAGCTCTCAGTTACCTCATGCTGCTTTAGATTCCTTGTTTTATTTCAGGATGTATATCCATCAGTGTTTAGTGCTTTCTATGAATTGTAATCCATAGGTCTGATTTTTGCAGTTGCCCTTCTCTAGGCTACTTGTACTCTTTAGGATAGGGTAACATGTGAGTGTTGTGGCATAGAAAAGTCTCTCTGGTTGTTCACTACTTCTTCCCATGAGTTTTTTGATACTGTTTGCTTCTTTGACACCTCTGAGCACTTGGCTGAGGGTGTAGAGTGGCCTACTGTGACTCCAAGAGGTTTCCTGAGCATTAATTGCTGATTTTGGGATGTCACGTTGTCTGCATAATGTGTTGTGTTCCCTGTAATGTCTCCACCCCTCAGTGCAGGAGCTTGTGCTCAGTGACATTGAATTTTGTGACTCATTCAACTTTGTCACTTTCTATTTTTACTCTTCTGCAGGTTTTTTAATTAAGCTTAGCATGTTTTCTGAGACAGGTTCTGCCTGTTCTTGTGAAATGTGATAATCCTGGAGTTTTAGAGTCTTAGAAGCAAGTGGTGGGATACAGGTTGGACACCCAACAAATGATGCTGGTGAGACTGAGCTGTTCAGCTTAAAAACAAAGCTGAGGACTTAGTGGGAGAACACATGATAAATTGACTGATGCTTGGGGTGGAAAAACTTGAACTGGTCCCATGGGAAGATGTCCAGTTTGCATTTTCTATAAGTGCTGGGCCCTGAAGGTGCTTCTTGCTCTTCAGAAGAAACAATCTGAGGTAAAACAATCTGAGGTTAAACACTTCTTAATATCATCTTGACACTTATGTTCAAAAATTGGTTGATATTAGGAGCAAGTGTTGCTATTGCAGGTGTCCTTGCCGTGCCATGCCCTTGAATTTTGAGTGCAGGTCTGTGTCCTCTGGATAAAAATACAGAATTGGAAAGCATGTGTAGAAGAGCAGTCTGAATAATCAAAGGTATGGGCTGGCTTCTGAGCAAAAGGTCTAGGGCCTTTCCTCCAAAAACACAGACATTTGAGGGGATCTCCACCCAAACTCAGTGCAGCCTCAGGCAGATTGCAGAGAGTGAACTGGGAGCAACTGTTTTGAACTTTCGCTGGGGTAATTTAATTTGATGTCCACTGGTCCTTGTGCCAGAATGAGGTTATTTTGAGAATGTTTGTGATTTCATTTCAACTAGGGCCACTGGTTGCTTGTAGGTTGTATACACAGAGGCAGCACGTGTGCCACAGGGAAAGCATTAGGCTGTTTGCTTTCAAAGTGCCATTGCACAAGCCTGAGGCATTTTACTTGTTATCCCACCACAAATTATACACTTTAGGAGGCTGTTACGGTGACTGCGTGTGACATGAGTGGTTGTTTTGGAAAGCTGTCAATGCTTTACTGCTTGGAAAGCAAATATGTGCCAGGCAGCAGCCTGTATCTCTTGGCCAGATGCTTTCTGCTCCTCTAGAGCCAGGCAAAATGGGTGCTTTAATTACCAGTGTAATTAAGCCAATGCCCCTAAATTGCAGGCATGTTTGACTGTAGCCAGGTATTGGCAGGAGATGCAGTATCAAGGCTGCCCACTTTGTGAATAAATTCTAGGAGAAAGCAAAGTGAGCCAGAGCTTTAGAGGCATCTGGTGCGTTTGCCACAACCTTGCCTGTGTTCTTCAAGTCATCTTCTGGGCTTTTAAATGCTTCCAAATTTCTGATGTTCACAGAAAATTGCTCATCTTTTTTTTTTATGTTACACTGGAAGAAGTGGGAACATGTCAGAAAAAAGGGTGTTGATAAGTTTGTTGGACTAATGGGAATGGCAGGAGCTGTAAGTCCTGGTTGCTTTGGAACAAGAGTGGGCAGAATACTTCAATGAGTTGCAGAAAGTGTCTGTCTTGGATAGATGTAGATGCAGAGGTTTCATGGGAACAAGTGCTTTTGTTCTCTGTGATCTGAAGCTTGAGGATGTGAAGTGGAAGAGGAAATGTTAAAAGAAGCCTGTGAACTACAGTGCTCAGAGCTGACAGCTTGAGCTGGTGGCTCAGACACGTTTCAGGGGGAAGGAGGGAGCTGTCTTCAAGCTGTACCGTGTCAGGCAGCAGCAGTACCCTGAGTTGGCCAGTCTCAGTGCAGAGTCCCACTTTTTGAAAGGTCTGACCTCAAAACCTAGTCAAAGAGGACAAAGCTATATTGAACGAGAAATAAAAGCCAAGATGCACAGTGACCTGAGAAGTAGCTCCATCTTCTTGGAAAAACAAGTGATCTCATGTCCAGCTAATGTAATTGCTTTCTGCCTGGCACCCTCTTTACCTGCGCTCCTGTTCCTGGAGTGTGAGGTCTGTTTGAAGAGGCTATTAGCAGATCAATAGGAGAGGTCTCCCACAATAGGTTTGTCAGGTACTGCTGACGTCACTGCTCTGATTATCACTTGTATCCCCTTCTATACTTTCTGAACTGCTTGGAGTAATGGCTAGGGTGAGGAATGAAGGAAAGGTGGCTTTGTAACTTCGTGTGCTTTTTTTTTCCTGAGTGAGGGTTGGGTGGGCTATTGAGACTGCATTGGATGCAGCCTGCTGCAAAGTTATTCTCTTTCACTTGTTTTGTTAGAACTTCCTAAGAGAAGATTTGGCAATATTTTAATTGAAATCTTGGGGATAACACTGATTTCTGGGTATCTTTTTACCTGTAGCTTAAAAAGTCAACTGAGGAATAAAGCTGGAATTCCATTCACAGTTCCCTTTGAATTTGAAAGTGCAGAGATTGAACACTGGACCATCATTATCCTGCTAGGACAGGATTGCTCTGATTCTGTTTCAAAGCTTCTCCTTCTGTTGAATATCAGTACTTTTATACTGCTTTACACACCTGGGAAAATTGTGGAAGTAGTGGAAGATAATATATGTGATGGTTAAATTGGGAAACGGCCAGGGTGTGTGGATTGTTCTGATTTTGATACCTGATCTGGGCAAATAATTTCCCCTCATGGTCTGTTTTCCTATTCATAGAACAGAATCAGCTTTTTGTGGTATGTTCACAGCAGGTGAGATTGCTGTGTGCTGCTGTGGGGCCATCTCTTAATCAAACACCCTTCTAAATAATGGTGCTAGTGGATGCGTTGATAAATGGGCTTGATATACAATGGGAGCTGGGCACTGCAAGACTGTAGGAGCTCTGCAAGGGACTTAGCAGCCATGCAGAGAGATGATCTGGTTTTGTGTGGCTTATATTTCCCAGTGGTGCTTAATAAAGATCCTCACCAAAGGCTCTTGAAGGAACTTTGCAGCTGTACTGCAGTCATGGCCTTCACATGGATCAGCAGCTTGCTGATGGTTAGCACAAAGGTGAAATACTGGTGGTCAGTTCCATGGGGAAGTTAAAAACTAGTGAAATTTGAAGGATTTCCCTTCTGCCTAAAAGCCACCAGGATAGAGTTATTAACAAAGCTGAACAGTTGCTGATGGTACAGAGTTCTTCAGATGGTGAAAACAAGGGCTGTGGACCTTGGAAGTTTGCCTGAGTTTGAAGAGCAATTGGACAAATTCATGGAAGAGGATGGAGATGGAGAGGATGACACTAAAAAGTGCTGAGTATGAATAAAGTCCCTAAGCCACAAGTTTTTGAGGCTTGAGCATACAGGGTCTGTTTTCTTGGGCTCTCCCTCATCTCTGCTGTTGGCTGCCATTGGAGGTACTGTACTGCACTGGCTAGATCTTTGTGGCTGCCCCATCCCTGGAAGTGTTCCAGGCCAGGTTGGATGGGGCTTAGAGCAACCTGGGCTGGTGGAAGGGGTCACTGCCCGTGGCAGGGGGTTGGAACAAGATGGTCTTTAAGGTCCCCTCCAGCCCAAACCGTTCTGTGGTTCTGTGAAGTACGTTCTGTTTGTGAATGTGCCCTTCTCTAGATCCATTTCTCCAGCAAGTTTAGGTCCTTCTGAATGGTGGTCCTACCTTCCTGCATATCAAAAGCTCCTCCAAATCTTGGTCAAAAGCAACCAAGAAGGAGCTACTAAATGTTTTAATGGTAAAGAGAGATTTGCAGCTCAGGTGTCTTCAGAGCAGGGCCAAAGGAGAGGCCTAACATGCAGATTGTATGTGCACTGCATTTCTTTTTTTCCCCTCTTCTTAAACACTCTGCATCTTAATGGTCTGCCCTATCTTGGAGTTGACAGTACCAAGTTAAATACAAATGTTGAGTAAAATGCAGATGCTGTATGGATAGATTCAGGCTGGAAGGATATCCTTCGTTAAAGGAAAACCAAGTTATTCTAGATGAGTAGCTGAGTGGAGTAGCATGAATGGTGTTCCCATAATAACTAATTCAGTCTGTGTAAGTAAAGAAACAAAACACTTCCCAAGCAGTTTTCCCTGCCTGCAGGTGACACCAGAAGCAGGAAGCTAGGAGAGTGCTTTAGCAAACAAACTGTACCTGTGCTACCTGACAGCAAGATAAAAATAAAAGCCATTCCAAGCCAGCTGCTGTGTGCTTGCAGGATGAGTCCTTACCCCAAGTACATTGGCATGTCTGCAGAGCATTTCCAAAGTACTCTTGTAATTGTCTTCGTTGTGGAGGCTGCTTAAAAGACTGCAGAGGACTTGTAATCCCTCAAATCCCTGGTGACACATAATGGAGGAGACAGGTGACAGGCTTGTCAACTTTTAATATTAATTTCCTGCATTTATTCAACTTTTTCAGAGAGAGTGAGGTAGGACCTGAACCCAGGCTGCTTCTGACTCAGCTGGGAGCTGGTTACTGAATTGCCCATCCCTCTCCAAAGGGACTGATCAGTCATTGCATTATGATGACTGTAGTTGGATTTTTTTATCAAATGACACTTATTCTAAAAAAGGCACAAGCAATAAAAAGAAACTGCAATTATTCTTGGTGACTTCATTCGCCTAAAAGTTGCAGATGGAAATGTATAGTGACAGAGATCCACAGGGGGGAAAAATCATCCCAACTTTTTATTTTACATACTTGTATTTTTGAGTGAAGAAACTGATTTCCTGTAGGAGAGGAAAAAATTATACTTGCATATCATAGAAGATCTCTCCATAATACTAATCACTTTGCAGGAGAGTTCAGTCAGTGTAGGACAAGCATCCTCAAATTTTGGATGTGGCTGTTTCAAGAACAATTAGGTTTTGCACTGATGCTGTGGCAGGTCTATCTGTCTGCCAGTCCTGGAATTTGTCCTGTGTGCTTTTGGTCACTTAAAATTAACTTTTGGTCACTTAAAATTAACTACATGTGCCTATATAATTTTTATAAAAATCAGCCTTTTGTTAGTTTGATGACAAAAGTTTAATAAAGTCAGACTTTATCAAAGAATACCAGTTTAGAAAAAATTGAAATGTTTCATAATGTATTAGCTGTATTTTCAGTCTTATACTTTGTTTGTCCCAGAAATGTGTTCACGTTTTTTTCTTGCAGTTGATAACTGTAACATTGTTATATATCATCAAGCTTTGTATAATAAGTTATATGCTAATTAAATTGGTTATGAGGATAGTAACTGCTCTGAAAGAGAAAAAACTGCATCTGATGATCTCCTCCTAGCACATCTTCTGTTTGAGATGGGCAGTAAGGCAGCCTGGCTTCCCTGAGTTTGGGCTGGAGTATGTCTTCTGGAAAACATTCAAAGCAGATTTAAAACATAGCCAGGAGCAGAGAAGCACCATTGCCCTCTGATGCTCCCTTGGTCCTGTATATATATTTAATATAGGAGATAAAGTCATGTATATACAAGAGGCCAGGAAAGCTGGTCTGTGCCTCCCAGTTATTGAAGCTTCACCTTTGTACAGTCTCCTCTGCTGCCCTTTGCTCTGAGAGGAGCTCCTTGCAAAGCCACCTTCTTCTTCTGGAAGTTCTCTGTTGGCTCAGGGCCTGGGAGGGTGTGGGTGCAGCAGGACCCGTCACTTAGGAGGACCCTGGCTGGTCACACTGACTCATGTTGTTGCCCTCCCTGGCTGTGCCAGCTGGTCATTTAGACCCAATAGAAGCTTTTGCAAGACCCAGTCATCACCTTGGCCTCTGATCTTGATGCCAGAATTGAGGAGAGATTTCGAACCAGCAGGGTGGGCAATTTTCCAGTCTTCTCCCTGGAGTTTGAGTGTCCCAAACTGTTGAATATAGTGTAACAAGGAAAACAGGGACAGGGCTGCTGGAGACCAGGTTTAATACCACGTTTGCAGTACTTCTTTGCATGAGCATACAAGTCTCTGGGACTGTGTTTTAGCCTTCTCGGGGGCAGAAAAATCTTTTTGCTTCGAGCAGTTGCCCTATTTTTTTCCTGTGAGCCACATTGGATGGTAGAAGTGTTTTACAATAGTCCTGTTGTTAGAGCAATGCAGGCATTTTTATCTGAAAATTAGAGTTTTCTTTTTTGCCTGCATAGGGAAGATTTGTTTTTTATATAAATTGCTGAACCCTTTGCCTGGAGAAAGGAAAAAAAATACCCATCAATTTACAGAGGAATGTGCTTGTGCATTTCGTATGGCTGTGAGAAAGAGGTGATTTTTGAGCAGAACAACAGGAGTGTTGGCTAGCTGCAGTGGGATGGCTCTGTTGAAAAGGGCACTATGCTCTGCTTTGAAGAGCTGAAGCACTTGAAGAGGATGAAAGCACACTGAGCTGGGCACAGAGCACCAGGGCAGCTGAGTAAATGTACTTCTCTTGGCTTCTGCTCTTTCTTTTCTTCTAATGCACCAGCTCAGTGGGTGTGAGGAGTGGTGGGTTTGTGTTGCTCCATCTCCAAGAGCTGAAGTGTTTGTCCAGATCTCTCCTGCTGGAGGAGAGAACATCTTCAGAAACATGATAATCTCAATTAAAACCTGGAAAATCTTTCAACGTCCTGCGTGAATCAGTGACTGTGCTCCTGCAGAACTTTAGTGTGCTGTATTGGTAAACGCTTATTTACAGGTAAAGAAACACCTTTTCCAGTGAAAGGGCTTCGAAACCAATGTATGCATTTAAAAATCAATTCCCCTTTGCTTTGGCACCTCTTGAGGTTCTTTTTGAAGGTTGTTTCCTCTGATGGAATTCATATGTCACAAGGACCTTTTTCAAAATCATTCCTTTTGCCTTTTTGCTGTGTACTTCAGCTTATGTCACAATTCAAGAGTGAGGATAACCCCAAATCCTAGGGCAGGGTAAGCAGGGAGAGGGGTGATTTTTGAGTACCTCTCTCATTTCCATACCTCTGCAGTCTGCAGCACTCTGTTAACAGTTTCTATTTTGCAGAATTGTGCATGCCATCAGGTCAGGGTGAAAACTGTCTAAGCATCAGAGCTCCTAGAAACAAAGAAAGCAGGAAAGGACACTGTGGAGGAGTATGTTTTTCACAGTAATTTCATTCACAACCCTTTTTACCCAAGGCTGCTGTCCACAGCACCAGCACCTGTGGGTTCATGGCAGGGCGAGGGACAGCAGCTGGGCCTTTTGGTGAAGATTTTTGGGTGAATGACTGGGTTCGGGGAGGTGGTACATAGTGTATGGCACATAATACAAGGGTGAAGGCAGGAGCCACATCTGAGTGAAAAGGACTTGCAATAGTGCTGTGATTTGACATATATTTTCATTCTTTCGTCTCTGAGTCCTATAAAATCCTGTTAATGGTGGAATAGTATTTCTGCAGAATTAGGGATGTAGGGATAAAGAGACATTGGTAGGGCAGAAAAAGAATATTAAGCTGCCTCTGTACAGAATACACATTATTAACACAAAGGATTTGGACCATCAGCTACCATTGGTGTCTTTGACTCCTTTACATTTCCCTAAAAATAGCCTAGGCTGTTTCCTCTTTTACCTGTGGCTGATTTAACCCTTGGTTTTCCACCTGTGGCTCAGATGTGTTGTTTTTCTGGTACCTTAGTGGAGATGTATTTTGAGTGGCAAAACATGCTGCTACATGGACAGTTCATTGGTTTAGGACTGAGTGAGAATATATGTTAATTGTGCAGTGGAAGGAGCTGTGACCTGTAAGAAACCACTCTTAGCTGGTGGGAGGATGGTTTGTGCTTTACCATGCTGGCTCAGCTGCACTCAGTGTTTCACCTGGGCCTGTAAATGGGCTATGCTGTGTTGAGGGTGCAGGAGGACTGACAACACCTTGCTGCCTTCTTGTATTTCTATCAGTGATTGTGGTAGAAAAGTTGAGTTTCCTACAAGACCATAGGAGGGAGAAAGAGTAATGGCTCATCACTGCTCCGCAGGCTTTGGAGGTGATCTTTGCAAACCTGATCTGCTCTAAGTGCAACAGGTGTCCTCTCCTCCCCTTCACTGGATGTTATTAGCATGGGGTTGGGGCCTGTGTTGGAAGTTCAGCTGCTTCTGGAGGTGAGTTTGAGCCAGGTGTGGCCCTTGAGCAGGGTGCAAGCACTCCTGTCATTGCTGTGAGACACATGGGAGTTTATCACAAATTGAGAGGTGAGTGGATGGGGATAACATCTTACACTGCTTCAGCTGCATTTGCTGGACCCACTTTGCTGAGGGCCTAAGGGTGGTATGGCCCCAGATGGATGTGTGGAAATACAGCACTAGAACAGTTGTGAGACTCTAGAAGAGGCACAGGGAGCACTGGCTGGTCCCTATAAAGCATTTTTAAAGTGAGGTGTCACAGGGATGCTCTAAAAACGTTGAATTCTGGAGAAAATTACAGCGTCTTCCTAGCTCTGTTTGAGCCCCCAGACTGAGGCTGTGAGGTTTTGCAGGGCTGGCACCTGGCTGTGGTTCCAGCTGCTGTCCCTGCTGCAGGTTAAGAGCCAGTGTTATTTAATCCAAACAGCTCTGCAGAGAAGGGCTGTGAACATGCACCTTGCTGCAAATCACTTTGTGGACTGTAATTGACCCTGCCTTAGAGAGAGGCAGTTAGACCCGATATGTTTGGAACAATCTGCTGTTGAAATATGTCTCAGATTTCCTCTGATTGGAATCTGGGACTTCCCTAGGAGTTTCAGTGTGCTCCTGCCCTGGGATGAGACAAAGGAGGAGTTAAGCAGCATACGTGGCATAGGTAGGAAGTCAAGGTTATGATTTCAGATAGTTTAAATCTCTTTTCAGCTGCAAAAACTGTTTTGGGAAGCTTCTGTTGGTGCTGAGCTGAAGGGCTAAAAAGGTGCTTCCTAAGCCTAGAGGTTTTCTTGGCAGTCTCTTTACTTAATCCCTGAAATCCCTAAATCTGACAAGATTGCAATTGAAGCATTCAGGCTGTAGGCACAGGGAACTGGGTTAGCTGTTTGGAGCTGGAAGGGATGGCTCAGTACATCCCAGTACCCTGGTTTGGAGCATGAGCTGCTTCTGCTCTCTCCATTCTCATCACCCTGCTGCTTTTCCCTCCTGCTGCCCTGAGTGCTGAGGTAGAAATCCCAGCCATGTTTTCCAATACCTTTGTTATTTTAAATGGATGTTTTTATGGATTTTCCTGAAAACTGAGCTTTTACTAATACACCATATTAGTGTTGATTGGTGACATGAGAGCCATGCAGGCAAGTGAAGGAGAGGCAGAACCTTCTGGTGGTGGCTGTTAAGAGATACCTGCTGTTCATGCAGGGTACACCTAAGTGCTGGTGTGCACAGGTGCCTGGCTGCGTGTCTATAGCTTGTGAACTTCCATCAGCACCATACACCCTACACACCCACTGCAACAGCATTTGGGGCACTTCGAGTGATTAACCAAGTGATTTCTACCTCACAAAAGGTAGAATTGAGCTTTCTGAGGAAAGTATTTGTGAGTTTCCTACCTTTGCATCTGAAGAGTAATTTCTGAGGGGTCATGCTTGTGGGAAAAGATGAACGTGCTGAGGGGTATGAACAGAAAGACAGACAGCACATGGTGTGATCCTGCTGCGTTTAGTGGCTGGTGCAGCATGCCAAGCTGAAGCTCTGACACTTCTGGGCAGCAGACTTCAAAAGCACCACGGGCCAAGTGGAGAGACTTGACAGAAGATCAACAAAAACAATCGTGAGTCAAAAACCCACAGTCTCCGGAAGATGGAAACGCTTTTGGCTGTTTGGCCTAGAGAACATGTTGTCATAGCAGTTTGCAAGTATGCAAAAGTCTGCTTCAGAGAGGAAAAGGAATGATCTCTTTTCCAGATTATGTCAAACAAGAGCCTTAAATGGCACTTAAAAAGATTCACACTGGACCTCTTACAATACTAGTGTCTCCTGCTCCTAAAACATATTTACCCAGAGGATTGCTGAAGCTGTCTTGCAGAACAAGTGAGGCAGTCATCTGTCAGGAGTGATGCATCTGTGGTGGATCCTTTAGGGACCATGGGAAGGATTGGATGATCCCTGGATGTCTGTTGGTGCCCTGTTTTTACCCTGATTTCCCAGGGAAGCAAAGTTTATGGAACTGTGCTGTCTGTCTTTCAGTCTTCCACAATTAACTGTTTCAATTCTAAGGTCAGTGTCAGCCCAGTTTGTGCAATGTGGAGGACCCAAAGGCCTCAAGTTTCTATGAAGTTTATAGAATTCAGTGGCTCGGTAGGAGGGAGAACTAAAGCACAACTTTGCTGCAGGAAAGGTAATTGAGTATGGGTCCAAATTAACCCAGAGAGTTGATCAGCACATGTTTATTCCTGAACCAGTCGTGGCACACTTGTCCCTGTTAAGCATGTGGGATGGAGCCTGGGCAGGAGTGGGTGTAGGAAGGAGGGATGTGCTGCTGCTGTGGAGATGACAGTACTGGCAGGGGACAGGGAGGAGAAGCCCTAGAGTTATAGAAACCTTGGTTAGAAGAGACCTTTGAAGGGCTCTAATCCCATTCAGCTTGAGACAGGACTGTGGCCAACACTAGATCATGCTGGCTGTGACTTTGTCTTCCTGAGTCTTGAAAGGCTTCAAGGATAGAGATCCCCCACCTCTCTGGTGACCTTTTCCAGGGCTGCACCACCCTTCTCCTGGTATTTCCTGATACAGAGCTTCCAAGGCACAGCTTCTCCCTGTTGCCCCTTGTTTGGATCTGCTGTGTGGCTCTGTAACCCTTGTAACTACTTTTAAATAAATGTAATATGCTGTTAGATTGCCCACAGACCTCTTTGTCAGGCTGGACAAGTCCATCTCCATCCACCCCTTCTTGAAGGCCTATCTTGTCAGCCCTCAGCTGAATCTTCTCCACAGCATTTTTGAACTGGGGGCTGCCCATGCTTGACAGTAGTTAGCATGATTCCACATAGCAAACAGAACTATTTTGATCTTGTTTGGGAAAGAAAAGAAACCCCAACAGTGTAGGAAAGAACAGGGTAGGATTTTAAAGGGGAGGGGAGGAAATCATAGTAGTGTAAGATTATAGCTGCAGAATTAGGAATGTGTAAGCTGGGGATATTTGATTTGTCTTGCTACTTAAATTTTTCCCTCTTGTGCATAAGCAGTTTGATGTGGTGTCAATGACA
>NW_008675687.1:17141-17382 GCF_000695815.1 Acanthisitta chloris
TATTGAGAGAAATTCAAGAAGAAAATAAGGAAAAATGTGTTGGAATGGGGTCCAGAATAGGGCAACTAACAAAAATGTCCCCAATAGAGCCAGGAAAGACAACTGTAGACTAGTCACCCAGGACTGAACTGTGGTAAAACAAGCAAACCTACTAGCAGTGCCTCCTAATGTTTTGTGTTCTTTAAAAATAGGTTATATCCACTTTGCCTACCTAAAACAGTGCTTTCTGGGAGAGAAACAG
>NW_008675687.1:17414-38524 GCF_000695815.1 Acanthisitta chloris
AACTTGGGAAGCACTTAGATACCTCAACCTGGGCTTTCAGGAAGTGCTCAGATGAAAGAAGGGACATTTCACCTCCTCTGACCTATGCCAGGGTTGGACTCTGGTTCAAATTGAGTGATTATAAGGAAGAAAGGAGAGTCAACCAGGCACCTAGACAGGTGCTGCTCTTCTGCTGGAGCCTGGGCACTGCTGATTTATGCGGCACAGCAGCTCATCTTGTGGGTGCCTTCCAGCTCAGGATATTCCATGATTCATCTCTGTGCTGTGTTTGGGACTTGGGCTTGAGGAGGTTAAAGAAACCTCTGTGCTGTTGGAGCAGCAGAGGAGAGCTGGTACCAGCCTGGGAGCAGGGAGGGCATGGTTGGACTGGCAGCTAAGACTGTCTTAGGATTTACTCCCCCTTGTTCATTCCCTTGTAAGCACTCAGGGCTCATGCACCAACAGCTTGGAGCTTGCAGGAGGGGGAGGGAGGTTGTACGTGGGAGGTTATAAGCTTATCTTTTCATACCCCCACTATTGCACTAATCAGTGTGATGAGAGATATTCTTCCTCCCTGGGGAAGATTTTTTCTTCCTGTCAGAAACCACAATTTCTTAATTAAACTGTTACTCTGAATTTGTACACAGAAACACGTTTTGGCTTCAGCTGCAGCTCGCAGCCAATACTCTCTTAAGGTGATAGTTCAGAATGAGAGAACATCATTCAGCTCAAATTTGAGGTTTTTGATAATAAAAACACTGAAGATGTCAGGATATCTAGATGTTAGGAGCAGACTGGGAAGGGTATTTCCCTGTTTAGTTACTGCACATAGTACTGTGAACTGGTGCTATAGCAATACCTCTGGAAATTTCTGACCTCTGTGTTGATGGCAATCTCCAGCAGTGTGTACTCAGTGATCTCATTTTTTCACCTGCATTATTCCAACTTCAGGTCTCTTGACCCTGCGGGCTTCCTCAATATACAATTTCTCAGTCAGAGTAGTGCTTAGAGTCCCCTATGTGTGACTGTAACTTGCTGACACATTTTTAAGAGACGCAAAGTAATCCAAGCTAAAATGTGGTATTACCCCACTTTAGCAGCTATTTCCCTAGGCATTGCACTTAGGAGAGCCTCCCCTGGCTGGAGAGAAAAGCTTTGTGTTTATTGTTTTTGTAGCTGCTGTAATTTTGCTGCATGATTCCAGCTGAATGCTCAGTGCTCGCAGAGAGTAAATGGGCTGGCTATTTCCATTCGAAAAGCTGGGTTATGGAAGTTCACAGCACCAGATGGCTGCGCATACTTATAATGCTCTGGATTATTAAAGGGCTGTTGTATTTTCCTCTTTCATCCTTCCTTTATTCCTCCTCCCCACATCAACAAATTAATGCTGAATGCTTGGGAATCTGTCCTGCGCAGACTTCAGCACATTACATCTTTTCATTGGACACTTTTTGTTCCAGTTCCTTTGAACTGGTTGGGTTTGATCACCTCTTTGCAACTGCTCAGGGGCCGAATGATGCCTGGGATGGTGCAAGCCTGGTGTTACTGGAGCCCTGGCACAGTTCTGGGCTGGTTTGCCACAAGATGTCTCCTAGTTGCTGTCCCCAACCTGCTCCTTTATAGGGTTGACACTTTCCATTTTCTAAAGTCATATGGGAATCTCCTAAATGAGACAAAGCTGCTGCGTTAGTGCAGAATTGTGATGGATGCAATGCAGAGAATTCTTGGGGAACTTGGTGCAATCGTTAAAGTTGGAAAAGACCTCTAAGATCATCAAGTCCAGTTAATTTCCTTTTTAATACTAGCAGCATGTTACTTGTCTGCCATGAAAAACATTGGAATTTGAAAATGCAGCTACTCTGAAAAATGAGAGGCTGGAGAGATGTGCCCTGCCTCCAGCAACATGTGTGTGTGTTAGATTGAGCCATTTTTGTGAAAAGAAATTTGAAGAAAAAAAGCCTTTGCTGTTTGTATTTGTGATTATAGACTGAAAGAGTTGGGACTGTTCAGCCTGGAGACAAGAAGGCTCTGTGGAGACTATAGAGCCCTTTCCAGTACCTAAAGGGGCTTCAAGAGAGCTGGAGAGAGGCTTTGGACAAGGGCATGGGGTAACAGGACAAGAGGGAATGGCTTCAAACTGACAGAGGTTAGGGTTAGATTAGATAATGCAAAGAAATTCTTCCTTATGAGGCTGATGAGGCAGTGGCACAGGTTGCCCAGTGAAGCTGTGGCTGCCCCTTCTCTGGAAGTGCTTCAGGCCGGGTTGGATGGGGCCTTGAGCAGCCTGGTCTAGTGGAAGGTGTCCCTCTGAAAGAGTCTGTTCAGCCTGGAGACAAGAAGGCTCTGTGGAGACTATAGAGCCCTTTCCAGTACCTAAAGGGGCTTCAAGAGAGCTGGAGAGAGGCTTTGGACAAGGGCATGGGGTAACAGGACAAGAGGGAATGGCTTCAAACTGACAGAGGTTAGGGTTAGATTAGATAATGCAAAGAAATTCTTCCTTATGAGGCTGATGAGGCAGTGGCACAGGTTGCCCAGTGAAGCTGTGGTGGAGACTATAGAGCCCTTTCCAGTACCTAAAGGGGCTTCAAGAGAGCTGGAGAGAGGCTTTGGACAAGGGCATGGGGTAACAGGACAAGAGGGAATGGCTTCAAACTGACAGAGGTTAGGGTTAGATTAGATAATGCAAAGAAATTCTTCCTTATGAGGCTGATGAGGCAGTGGCACAGGTTGCCCAGTGAAGCTGTGGCTGCCCCTTCTCTGGAAGTGCTTCAGGCCGGGTTGGATGGGGCCTTGAGCAGCCTGGTCTAGTGGAAGGGGTTCCTGCCCATGGCAGGGGGTGGGATTGGTTGCACTTTTCCCTTCCAACCCAAAGCTTTCTGTGATTGCTGTGTGTCACCCGTGTCCAGACTGACTTTGTTTTTACTGGTTTTTAATGGTTAATCTTCAGTGAGATTGCAGAGCAGCAGTTGGTGAACACAGAGTGGAGATGTATATGGGGACATGAGACAATTCCAAGCAGTGGTTTGGCCAAGTGTGCTTAGAGATAAGAAATATGAGTATGCTTAGAAAGCAAATGTTGTGAGCCATGTAGGTTCTGCAGGGCAAGAAGGGCTCATCCTGAACAAACTCCTTCATATTAAAAGTTCTGCCTGCCCAGGTCAGGGATGTTCTTTGCAACTTCTTGAAGGACTGACCTGTCCTCGTGGGCGTATGAGTGGGTGTCTGGGGGAAGATGCACTGCTGAAATCTAGAGACTTCCAAAATCTGATTTAAAAAGATACTTAAGGGGAAAATAGCAACTTAGAAACCTAAATATAATAGAAATATTTTGAAGAACTAGTGTCCATCAGGAAAATGTACCTTAAACCTCTGTGTCATGTACTTTAAGGTAAAAACAAGTAAAAAGCCAACAGAAAACAGTGGTTAACTTGTTTACAGTGCAGGTTTTGGTGGCCACTTGACAGCAGCTCCCATCGCAGACTAAAACTCAGGGACTCTGCTTTGCCTCTGGAGTGCTGGCTCCCACCCCCACCTAGGTGCAGTCCAGCTGGATGAGAAGACTCACACTGGTAACACTGGTTTTGTTTCCAGCACGTGTCGGAGCTCGCTGCAGCATACGCCAGGTCCGTGCCCGAGTTGGCTGGGAGGAAGGGAGGTGGGTTGGGTGTTCAAAGCGGAGAACAACGCGTTGTTTGTTCCCCACATGCTGTCGTGGACAGCACCTCAATAGCTTTTATGCTGATGTGAATAACAAGCAGGGGTGGTGATGGGATTTAGTCACAGAGAGCCAAACGCTGAGCACAATCCCCCAGCCTAAGTGACACTCATAGGAGGATCTCTTTCTTTTCCTCCTCCAGGCTCAGAGCCTGAGTCTGAATAAAACATAACATGTTTGAGAGCTCTTTAAGGCATTGTAAACGAGGCTGCTTTCCCCTGAGTTTGTTATCTAGCAGGGCTGAAGTTGCAGATGGGCGATGCATCCCTTGTTTTATGCTGCTTAGAAGTTCGGGAGATGCTTTTGTCAGGAATGCTGGTGTACCTCATAAGCAGAGGGACCAGCGCTACAGATCTCCACCGTGGGAGTTTCTCCCATTGTCATTCAGGCTGTAAGACAGGCTGTGGCACGGGTTTCATAGTTGGTTGAAGTGCTGCTAATTCTGGTCTCTGTGCCAGTCGCTCGCTTGCGCTGATGTAGCTGCTTCTGCAGCCATTCAGTGAGTCACGCCAATGGCTGGGCTGAAAACCCCAGCTGAAAAATTAACAGAAACTCCCTGATTTGGCTCACTTTGTTTGCACAAACCACACTGTCTGTGCTGGCACAATGGGGAGTGCAGCATCAAAGTGGGAATGACAACAGGAATGACATGCTTGTCTGCTGTGGTGTGGAGTGTGTCTGCTCACGGCAGTAGGGCACAATATGAAGGCAGTTCCCATTGACCAAGGGGACACGTTGAACCCAGTCTATTTGTTAGGGCAGTCTCATTCCCAGTAAATCTGTTTTGTCTTTTAAAACTTCAAAGTAGCAGTCTGTACGGAAACCTGGCAGGAACCTGTGTGCTGCTGTAGGGCTGCTCAGCCTCCCTGGTGCTTTGAGGCTTCTCCAGCACTCAGACTCATCCTAGGAATCAGTAAGACTGGGATATAACATTTTTGGCCTAAGAGTGATTTTTTGCAGCTGTGATAACATGCTTTGTGCATGATGTTTTTGTAAAGACTGACTGGCAAGGGAGGTCCAGGCCCTTGCACTTCTGGGTGTCCCTCACCTTCACTGTAACATCGTCTTTAGAGCTCACAGCAGTTCTCCTGGAAACAGCACAGAACTTGGATAGGAATCAGGAAATCGATAAGTATTTTTCCTTCAGTGGGTACCATTGAGACTAAAATCAAAGCTTGGAAGTCAGATGATTGTTTCTTCTTGTATTTGCACATGACTAACCAGAAGATCCCTCTGTGGCTTGGTGTCCCTAAGGAAAGTGTCAAGCAGCTTCAGTATGTGTGTGTAGGCTTGTGTACCGAGTGCTGCTGTGTCCATGGAATGGAGAAAACCACTTGGATGGCCAGGGAGGAGTCACTGTTAGCTTGGAAAATGCTCAGGCAGGTCATCTGTAAGGAACAGGTCTGTCTGAAGTCTGTCTGGGTGTCATATCAGACTTCGTTCATGGTTTCACCAGGCCATGATGAGATTTTGGGCTTTGAGCATCAGAGTGACCCTGTGGTCCTCCTCTAGGTTGTCTCAGAAGTTGTAGGGTGCTGAAAGGTGTCACCTGGGCCTGGAGGGATGCAAGGGGACAGGGACTCTGATAAGGGGGGAATTTTGCCAGTAACTGCAATGCTTAGATATACAGTGTCCTTATACATCTTTACAGCCCATCTTCCTTCCTGTCTTCCTAAGTGGCCTCTTAACCTCTTGGATTCAGTTGTTAAATGGATTAACTCTGCACAGAAGATAGAAGTGAGGAATGGATGACTGCACAGCTGATCTCAAAGATTATGAGTTACTAATTGCTGCTTTTCTGTTTCAAATACCCTCACAGTCACTAGAGGAAGTTCAGCAGTCATTCTTGCCTCCTAGGGATCTCCACCTGCCTGAATGTTTGTGCTAGTTTGTAGGGGGGATGTGGGTTTGGTGAGGTTCTTTTGTTTTGTTTTAGTTTAAGGATCCCTGACAGTTTACAGTAGTACTAGGCTTTGCTACACCTCATCTCTTCAGAGCTCAGAAGCCTAGCAGTCCTGCTCCTGCCTGGTGAACAGAGGGAGAGCACCTTAAAGCTGGTAAATCTTCACCAGTGCTTCTTAATGATTAGATAAAGGAGAACAAAATGATGACAAGACATCCAGCATCACCCTCTGCTGAGCCTGCACACAAGAGTGGAGATGTACTGCTGTTTCCTTTGGTTGTTGCAGGGACCTTCATTAGTTCTACATGAGGGAGAGCTATTCAGATGTACTTATTGCAGCTTCTCTGCTCTTCCCCCCTTTTTATTTTTTATTCTGCTGAATCATGTTTTTAGCCACTCTGCTAAATTGTAGAGTTCCAGACATTACTTTCCAGGGGATGTTCAGTCCTCCAGGATGAAGCCAATAGTCTCCAGTGTTAAACTAGTCTGTATCCAGGGGTTGTCTCATGAGGAATGAGGTTTATGAAGCAAGTGCTGCACCAGGTGTCCCAGTCAGAGGGTATGATTGCAGCTGTTTGAAAAGCTAAGAGCCTGTAGGAGGTCTCTGTTGGGATTCAGTGAGTGCTGCTGAGGTTCAGCTCAGAATATGGGTATTCCACCTTTTTTTAAAATGTGTGGTTGGTGAAGCACTGGCACAGGTTGCCCAGAGAAGCTGTGGATGCTCCAGCCCTGGAAGTGTTCCAGGCCAGGTTGGATGGGGCGCTGAGCTACTTGGTGTAGTGGAAGGTGTCCCTGCCCATGGCAGGGGATTGGAGTAGATGATCTTTAAGGTCCCTTCCAACCCAACCCATTCTGTGATTCTGTGCAGAAAGACACCAGAACTACTGTAGTCCCTTTCCCTTCTGGAGGAACACAGTCCAACAGAGGGAACAGCACAGAAGTTATACTCAAACTGCATCACATTTGAAATCAGTTCCTAGAGGAACAGGGGTGCACGGTGAACAGGTATTGCTGACTTCTCTTAATTTTTGTGGTATTTTTGTGCCACAAAAGAGCAGGATTTGTTGTTGGGATAGTGAGATTAAAGGCAAGGCTACCCAATGGGGTTTACCTGATGCAATGTTTCATGGCTACAGGATGAGATCATTATCCTTACAAGCCATTCTCTCTCTCCTCAGAGAAGCAAATGGGCAGAATCTCCTCTAGATCACTTCAGTCCTGTCATGTGAGGACACCTTGTGTCCTGTAATTCTCTCCTCCTTGGTGTGTTCCCCAAAAACACCAGTTCCTCAGCTCCCATACAAACCTCTGCTGCTGCCTTGCAGCATTAATGGAGAGAGTTCCTGGGGTTTTGCTAAGTTAAAACTGCTGTTTTGCCAACTGATGCAAGGTTTCTGGAGAGTGGTTACATTTCTCCAAGGACTGGGGTTGAAAATTGCTTCAGCAGAAAGTAGCCTTACATATTCCTAAAGAAAAAGCTTCAGTGAAATAAAAAAGATGCGTGTGGTGCAGCAAATCAAAGCTCCAGCTGCAAAAACAGATCAATACACTGATTTGTGTTTGCTGACCGAAAGAAAAATCTAATTGCAGGTACTCCATATTCAATGGTTGTGGTGAAACTGGAGTAATTGGAATAATGAGAAATCCAATGTGCTTTTGTTTGGAGTTTATTCTTCTTTAGGATTCGTTAAACTGGATGGGCCTCTCAAGGTTTAGGCTGGTGATGTGTTGCAGTTCCTAGCTCTTCAGACCTCATAGATTTCTTCAAGTTGTAAATCATAACATTTGCCATCTTCTAATAAGACGTGAGAAGATCGAAGCAATGTTGTTCCTAGTGTTTAGAGGTTCGTTTCACTCACCAGAATCTCAGCTGGCTGAAGTTTGAATGCATCCGAATGACAGAACACCTCAAATTCCAGGTTTGTGCAGTTACTAACACCTGCAATAGGAAATAATGCTTTCCTGCGTGTCCTGAAGATGTAGTTCCAAGAAAAGTATTGTTGTGTCACTCCTCAAGTATTTTTCATTGGAGTGCATTTCTTGAGTCTCTTTGGATTTGGATAAAAAAGAGAGGACAGAGGTCTTGTCATGATTGTATTTCTGTGAGGGGTGGTATTCAGAAAGGTAAAAGATTCTAGGGGAAAAAATACCCAGGAGAAGCAGTGAGGATGGAGTTGTGTGGATGCATTTTCTCCATTTGCGTGGGATAAAAGCTCTTTCAGGGTATCTTAGGTCATTTCAATTGCTGGTAATAGAAATGAAGATGGTAGTAAAGAGTTCTTAAAAAGTTACTGCACAGAGAGCAGAATTGTCACCAGCATTTACTGTCACTTTGAGTTAAAGTCAGTAAATTGGATAGACATATCCTTAGCTTGGATGTTTCATTAGCGTTATCCGGAGAGTGGAAAATGAGTCCTCTGTGAAGGAAACAGAATGGGGTGAGCTCTGGCCACAGGGAGGAGAAGGGAAGAAAGGATTGGAAGTTGATGGGGTGCAGCCAGTGAATGAGTAGCTGAAAATGGGTTTTAAAAAAAAGCTACAGAAAATACCTTTTTAGAAGTTTTTGAAGGCAAACTTGGAAAAGTGGAGACAAAGCCGCTTGTTGCTGAGTTTCATTTGGATCTCTCCATCAATGGAAGAGAGAACCCAAAGGTCTGTAACTGGACATCCTGAGTGTGAAAGGACAGTGATGTGCTGCCAGTTGACATATGGTACCACCTGGGATTAACTGAGATTATGCCAATGAAGACTAAACCCTGCAAGTTGATTCCCTCTGCTGCTGTTTAACAAAGGAAGTACCTTATCCAGAAGTCTGGCAGGAAATCTGTAGGCTTGAAATGTGATTTATGTCCCTCTGTGGCAGGGGAGATTCAGCTTTTTGGTTCTGTTGTGAGCAGCATAAAGGCTGAGTTCTTCAGTGGTCCATCATCCTGCAAAACAGACCAGTGTGTTCAATTGCAATTGAACCTTTATTGTGGGTTTTTTTGCTGAATTTAAAAAGATCATTTGCTATTTTATTTATCCTTTGTATGAACAAACGCTTTCCTGAGTCTCTGATCAAAGACTGCCCTGTTCTAGGCTAACTAGCACCTGTTTTTGTCTTTCTATTCATTGTCAAGATGCATTTAATCAACTAAGAAAAGATTATATATATGGCAGGTCATGACTAATTATATTTCTCTATGATATTATATTTTTTGAAAGCAGTAGACAGGGCAAGAGGAAATGGCCTCAAGTTGTGCCAGGGGAGATTTAGATTGGATACTAGGAAGAAATTCTTCTCTGTAAGGGTGGTCAGGCACTGGAATAGGCTGCCCAGGGGAGTGGTGGGATCACTCTGGAAGTGTTCCAAGGGCATGTGGACATGGTTTAGTGGTGGGCACAATGGTACCTGGGTAATGGTTGGACTTGATGATCTTAGAGGTCTTAATGATTCTGTGACAGGAAAGCTTGGATGTTAAAAATTTATTTTTTATAACCTGATTTGGGTCTTGAAACGTGGAGGGGAGTGGATTCTGGATGTGGTTTCAAAGCACAGAAGTGGTGTCTGATCCATAGGAGAAGGCTGTGCTTCCTTCCTAAGCACTCTGGAGTATTTCCATTTCTATCCTGAATATGTTCAGGAACATTTATAGTTCTTTATTCATTAGTGGTATTTTCTCTATATCAAGTAGTTCATATCATTTTCTCTGTCTTCTCTTGCCTAGTAACTGCCAGTGATCATACGTCTCACTTGAGCTGAGTAAGCCAGACTGTTTTAGTCATTGTAGAATCAGACTGTGTGTGTGTACCCTGATCCCCCTCACAGCCAGTTCCTCAGCTGGAGCTGGAGTTCACCGTTCCTGGCCATGCCACTGTCTGGCTGTGGGCTGGGGCTGGAGCAGTGCTGTAGCTCTCAGAGCATCCTCCTTTCCATTATAAAATCCTCCCAGGGATTTGCTCTCTAGCTGGTGCCTTTGAGTCTTTTGAAAGAGAAAATTGGTAGCAATGAATTGTGAGCCTCAAAAAAATCGGGACGTACCTTTTTTAGACCTTTTGCTCAAGAAAAGAGCTTTATATATCAGGCTATACAGTCAGTGGACCCTGAATTTTAAACTAGCTGGGTGCATTTCTTCCTCACCCAATGAAGAGAAGAGTGAGAGACACAGAAGAGGAGCTTTTTGCTTTTTTAACCACACACAATGTTTCCACTCGGTTACACGTATGTGTTTGTGTGTGGCCACCATCATTGTATTGAAATCTTCCCTTCCTTGCAGGAATCTGCTCAGGCTTTCTCTTAGTGCTGCTTGGGATGGGGGGGTCTCCATGGACTTGAGAAATTCAGTATTGGTGGTTTCAGGAGGGGTGAGACCCCTGTGACATCCCTTGATTGCAGAAACCTGCTCTTGCCTGGCTTCGTGCACCACTTGGGGTTTTCTGCTGGCCATGCTGCCTCCTCCTCTCTCCCCTTACCCCTTGAGTTTGCCACGTTTTTCTTCCTAGCTTTGTCCACAGCCAAGCCTTCACCTCATGCTGAAGGAAATGTTCTCACTTCCCACCTTAGTGTGAGTATGGTATTTTGTCAGAAATTGAGCCATTCCAGCGTGTGTGGCTGTAGGTGTTTGACTCATAACTTGTTATGGCCATTTTGGGTGTGCTGGGAGGATCTTTATTATAGGACTAATTAAGTATTTTGGGCTTCTTTCCTTAAAACTACCGTTTTGTAAAAAAAACTTCTTTCTCTTTCCTTGGTAGACATTCCTGAAAATTCCTTATATCTAACATTTCTATATACTTAGAAGGTTTTATGGGGTTGTTTCCAGCCAGGCTGAGCTGCTGTACCAGGGTTGACCAGTAGCAACATCTACATTTTCACATGAGAGTGAGACCAAGTACCACAGCAAAAAATTTCCCTTGTTTTGGTTCCTGCATTGGTGTGGAGGTCAGTGCTTGGTCCCTAGATGTGTGCCTCAAGAGGAAGAGTCAGAAGAGACCCAGGGGTCAGGTGTCAGGGTCCGAACTCCATGAGCGATTACGGCTCATGATCGCACAGTAATGGCTGTGTTGGATACTTGGATTGGAGAGGGTCTTCAATGGGATACAGTAACTGTGCTTTTAGTTATAGTCATAGGGTCTTGGAAGATGATGTGAGAAGATGAGACTGGAAGCCTCAGGACCAGCAGCTGGAGCAGAAAGTAGGTCTGGGAGCCTGTGTGTGTCTTTGGCACAGCAGCTGGAGTAAACACAGGCGTGTGAGCAGGTGTGACCAAGTGTGTGACTGCTGATGAAGATGCAGCTGAACAAGGGGATGAAGGGACCTGGAAGCTGGGGATGTCCATCTGTGTGTGTCTGTAAGCACAAAGATGAGAGCACAGGAGGATCTGGTGACCAGGGGGACCAGAGAAGTCCCAGCCAGCTGCTGGAGAGATGGTTGAGTCTAGGGGTTGACTGAGACCCTTGTGTGTGTGCACATGTGTGTGTGGGTGTCTGTAGATATGAGGCATCTGGGAATATTGGGATCTAGGTTCAGCTACTGAGTGCCTGAGCCCAACTACTGAAGGGGTTCACACTGCACCTATGTAAGTGCAGAGGTTTCCCACTAATTCAGCCTCTTCCCATAACTTCAGGTAATTGTGTCTCATTCTCCTTGGGCAGATACTGTTGGCTACAGCTTGGAAGATTTGAGGATAAAAGAGAGAAGGGAAGAAACAGAATGCGTCAAAGCACCTTTTGGGCATGGGAGAAATAAATTAATCAGCAAAGCTGTGTTGGGATGTTTCATTCTAATCACCTCTTTTGTGTTTCAGCCCTGGCCCAGTGTGTCCAACCTGGCCAAGGATTTCATCGATCGTCTGCTCACAGTGGACCCCAGTGACAGGATGACAGCCCTTCAGGCCCTGAAGCACCCGTGGGTGGTCAGCATGGCAGCCTCTTCCTCCATGAAGAACCTCCACCGTTCCATCTCACAAAACCTTCTCAAGAGGGCATCTTCCCGCTGCCAGAGCACCAAGTCTGCGCAGTCCACCCGCTCCAGCCGCTCCACCAAATCCAACAAGTCGCGGCGAGTTCGGGAGCGGGAGCTGCGCGAGCTCAACCTGCGCTACCAGCAGCAGTACACTGGCTGAGCACAGGGCTGGCACCTGCCAGGTGTCTTTCCAGGTGTCTGCTCTTTGGTGTAGGTGTGCAGCATCCTCTGCCGTGCACACACTCAGTGAGCAGCATCCAGGTTCCTCCCTCCCTCCCTCCAGGTGTTCCCCCCATCCATGAGGAGGTGTCCCTCAATGTGGAAGAAAGGGAACCTCGTGGTGGCCAACACACCCTGCGAGCTGTGCCACAGGGTCTTGTGCCAGAAACGGGGGAGCCCTTGTGGGCTCAGTGCACAGCTCAGAGCCTCAAGTAGTACATAAATTAAGGAGCCACATGGGGAGAAGAGCTCTTTCTGTAGCCCAGGAGCTTGGCTGTTCATAGTTATTTATTGATTCCAGAGCATTAAGTTTGTCTCACTTGTGTATGAAAAAAGAGAGAAATCACTTTATGTGTCTGTTCATGCACGTCCGTGTGTGCACATACACGTGTGGGGGGGTGTATGTAGTTAAAAACTATATATACACAAATTTTGAGCTGGTTTAGTCAGACTCTGTGGTGCCTTTACATCGAAGCTGGTGTGAGTCATACGCAGTTAGAAGTAGGATAGCTCTGACTCACCAGTGTGCTGCCCACCAGCTCCTCGCCAAAGAGATGCCAGACAGCAGTTTTCCATGATGGCTGGGAAGCTGTGAGGTTTCCCCCAAGGGCTGCCATCCGCCTGGTGACGTCAAGGGTTTACCCCTTGAATTATCCTCCCCCTGTTTGCAGCAGGACCAGTGTCTGCCATGCAGGGTTTGTTGTTCTTGCCATGACGTGGCTTTGTTTTGTCTGTGACCTCTTACATACCTTACACCCTTCAAAAGATTGAGAATATTGAGTTTTCTCTGCTAAGGAGGGAAAAAAGGGGGGGAATTTCTAAGGATATGCCTCCCACCCCAAAGCTGGGATGGGCTATAACCACTGTGAGCGTTACTGACCATGTCACTTCACCAGAACTTTGGTGGTTCCAGGCTGCTCCCTGTCTGCAGATTTGACAGGGCTCCCCTGCTTTGCATGTCTGTGCTGCTCCAGCACTGCCATCCCTGCTCTGGGACAGGGAAGTGGTGGTGGGAGCTGTTGGGATGGCCACAAATGGCTCCATGGCTTTAGGGCTTGAGAAGTGGCAGCCCAGTTCGGGAACGTCAGCAGTGACATACCCTGGAGACGTTGCACAAATGCCTTAGAGCTGTTAGCTGCTGACTGAAATTCAACAGGAAAAAGCTGCTTTTCAAGGTGTCCTTGTGCTGGCTGGGTGATGTGGGGTCTCCTCTTGTGAAGGATCTTTCAGGGGAGGTGGGGGCTGTGGAGCTGAGCTTTCTGCACGTCTGCTGACACATCTTCCCAACTAGTTAGAGCAGCAAAGTGGGGCCGATGGCACAGTCTCAGGGTGGATTTGGCTCCTTGTGATAGCAGAGACAAGATCTGCAGTGAAGCACATTCCTAGGGATGTGCTTCCCACCCCAAAGCTGGGATGGGCTGTAACCAGAGCGAGCTCAACCTGGTGTGCCCAAGCATGGGGTGGGAAGTAGAGCAGAGGAAACCTGAGAGCAGCCACTGTGTGTAGCAGAGGTGGATTCTAAATTGCTTCCATGGTTTTGCATGTCATTTTGAAAACTTTGCAGATTGCCCTTTCTCTGAGCAGCCATCCTGCCATGTCACACTGAGTCTTTCTTCCATCAGCACGAACAGATACTGCAGAATTACCCAAAATAGGGTTTTTTCAACTTTGTGGACTTAAAAAAAAAAAAAGAGGTTTCTTCAGCTGCTTCTTTTACCTCCTCACATTTTCTCTGATTAGTTACCATGAACTATAAACTAGACATGACTTCTGACAAAGCAGGCAGCTTGCCACGTTTTGCTTCATAAACAGTTCAGTGTCCCTCATGTTACTGCAAGCAGGAGCCCCTCCAAAACCAGTATCAACTGGGCAGTGGCTCTTGCCCTGCACATTAGGTGATGGCAGGATGCTCCCCCAGAGCACTTCTGGTTCTGAGCCATTACTTGTGAGAGTCCTCTGTGTGTTTGGAGCATCACAACCTGTGATCTCTTTTACCTCCTGGGTGCCCTCATGGCCCTCCCCAGATTATCCTGCATGTTTACTCTTAAAACAGATGTTTTGCCTATGTGAGGGGTCAAACTAATGAGCTGAGCCAAGATCTCTAGATCCTGAGACCTTTCCCATTAACCACTAGACCATCAAAATGCACAGGGGTCACACAGATGTCTGCCCACACTGTTCCTTCATCCTTCTCTTGTGGGATGAGGGATAAATAAATGTGGAGAGGAAGTCAGGACATTAAACTGACCAGGCTTGTTTCTCCACCTTCACAAAGCAGAACAAGAATCTTCTCATCTGTGTCAATTTTTGTTTTGTTGCTCTTTTCCAAAACTGTTTGTTCACCAGGAAGAGTTCAGAGCGATGTCATTTATGGTGAGTTTGGGGTGGAAGATGTTTTGGGAAGTGAGATGTTGCTGTGTAGGTTCCTGACAGTTTTTGGTGGTGATGCTGTGTGACTGGAGGTGAATTGGCAGAAGGAAGGATCCATCACATACATGAGCAATACTGGATAGCTGCAACCTGCCTGTCCATGGCACAGAGGTGTTTGTGGTCCTCAGGCATTCCAGTGCTTGGGAATTGCTGCAGGAGGACCAAGGCCATCCCATAAGGGGCTTTGGCTTTTCTATAAAAAGAACTCTTAATTCTCCTCACAAATGCAATGTTTTCTTGTTTGCATGGAAAAAACCAATGTAAACTTGGGGAAAATCTTGACAGGCCTTCCTTGCATCATGTAATTATAGCACTCTTGGCTCATTCCCTCTTCTTTTTCTAAATTCAGTATTTGCAGGAACTCTTGCACCCAGACAGTAACGTGTGTGAGCAGAGGGGAGACAAGGAGAGCTTCATCCAGGTGACCCTGGAGTCCTCAGTGATCTTTCTTTCAGTCTAGAAAACTGTGATGGTCCAAATGCCATGTTGGAAGGTCCAGCTTAAGAACAATTCCTTGGGTGCTTTTATCCTTGCACTTGTAGCATGTTTTCAGCTGTCTGGTGCATGGGAACAGACAAAATGCTGTAATTCTGAGCCATAGTCTAGGTGCCTTCAATCTGTCCTTTAAGAAACTCTTCACTGTGAATTACCTTGATCATCTGTCTTCATTCCAGAGGAGCATCTCAGTGGTCAGTTGGTTTTACGTCTCAGGAGTTTACACTTTTCAGGAGTGCCTTGTTCGGGGATTTTAGAAGCTAAAATCTCTTGAAATGGTTTTTTTTTCTGCTCTTCCGCTTAATTTTTTAATCTCTTTCCTTGGCTGTTAATGATGGTTCTTAATTGGGCTCGTGGGGTTTTTTTGGAAGCTTTGCTCTGATCTCGAATGCACCAAGAGAACACAGGTAACAACTGCATATTCCAGACCACCGCTGAGTGCAGCCTGTGTATTAGCTGGGATCCAAGCACGGTGTACTTTTGTCTTCCCTCCTTTGGTTGATGCCGTGAAAATGAAGTTGGAATGACACCTAGTGGCAAATTGTAGTGTGTCCTTGCCCAAGCACAGCTCTCTCCTAGCCGCGTTCCCACTGTTTCTCTAGGCGAGATGCTCTTACAACGAGCAATCTCGGGTTGATGTGCTGAGTGATGGTATTGGACCAGCCCTAAGTGTTCATCAACTTTCTCTTTTGGCACCTGATCCTGAGGATCAGCCTTTTAGCCTCCACAGGGGTGAGCATCAGTCCACGTGCAGCCTCTGGAGGGGATGCAGGACATGTGCAGCCAACCCCCCAGTGTCACAAGGATGTGCTTACCAGCACCCTGCCTTGGGGAGGCATCTTGGGAGGCACTGTGAGAAAGCAAAGCCTAAAGATGCTGAGGCTGGAATCAGTACAGAACCCTGGAATGATTTGGGTTGGAAAGGACCGTAAAGCTCATCTCGTTCCAACCCCTTTGCCATGGGCAGAGATACCTTCCACTAGACCAGCTTGCTCCAAGGCCCATCCAGCCTCACCTGGAACACTTCTAGGGTTGGGGCAACCACAGCTTCTCTGGGCAGTAAGTCTGGGGACTTCCTCCCATCTTGAGACATGATGGAGCAGCTCAGGGTGTTGCTTCCCAGAGCATTCTGATTCAGGGAAATGCAATTATAAGGAGTAAAGGGAATTAGGGGTGTTTGTCTTCGGAACTTTGCAGTACTGTGTAAAACAATCCTTCCGTCCTGGGAGTTTGGCTGCTCTCTGGGGGGAGAGAATTGCAATTTCAAAGAATGTGGCCTGTTGATTCCTTGATTTTTTTAATTTTTTTTGAGTGTTATTGGAAAATAATGTTAAAAGGTCTTCCAGAAATAGTGTTAGGGGTCTACAGATTCGCATCCAGATTTCTGAGTTTGGAATGTATTTTTCTATGCATTTTGCTAAAGCAGCAATTACTGGTCCATGTTTGGTTTACTTCTCACCCTTCTCAGGCTTCTAAAAAGCTAACATGTAAACCCAGCGGGGGTAGAGACCCACCTTCCTTCCATCCTGAAGCAGTCCATGCTATTTAACACTGAGACTGTGATAGCATCCAGATGCTCCTGGTCTGTGTTGTTCTTGGAAGTGCAGAGCCGTACGTGAAGGAAAGCTTCAGAGCCTTGTGAGGAGCTTAATCCCAGACAAAAGGGCTCAGACCTGCTGGCTGTGGTAGCAGTGTGGAAAACAGCTGCAGAGCAGGGCCTGTGTTATGTGTTTATTTTGGACATCATGAACCCTCAGACTCTTAACTTCTTTGGAATCTGGATATTTTCCTCTTTTAGGTCAGATATTTTCAGTTCTGGTAATTTACATTCTTTCTTAGACCCTGCTCCATTTCTTAATCCTGTTTCCTACCCGGGTGTTTGGCCAAAGCACAAATAGAGTCAACTTTGATGTAATGCACAAACTGGAATAGGAATGATGGTTCACTTGGCTACTAGGCAGCAGCTCTGGGTTTGGCTCTGCAGGAGCTGTTGCAAGTCCTGGAGCAAGATAAAAGCATCCGTATGGTCCTTGCAGGTGGGAGAAGGTGAGTCCCTTTGAGAACCTGCAGTGCAGGCTCAGCTCAAGATGATCTTGCACCACGTAGGGCAACTACTCTGGCTGTTACAGGCCTTGGTTAGGCTGTGTGGGGCCATATTTTATTTCAAGTGACAATGCTAAAGATTCGGAGGGTGTGAAGTGGGATAAACTAAAATCTGAATTGTTTGACTTAATTTAGTTTTCTAAATGATGCAAAGCAACGCAGAGGTGAGTTTTGGGAGGGGATCACACCCTCTGGAGCTGTTGCAAACTGTTCTCTGGCAGCAGTGGGATTTGCAGGGGGGTGGTTGTGTCCCAGCCTCTCACCCACTCAGCTTCCTCCAGGAAAATACCACGAAGTGCCTGTACCACTCAGTGCCACATACACAGCCCCAAGTTCACTCTCGGGAGGGTTTTGGTGCTTTTTTTTTTTTGTTTTGACCACTTAGTCTCCTCTTTCATCCTGGATTAAGAACCCAGCTCTTGGGTGCTCCAGAGGCAGGTGCCTGCATGTCAGCTGTGCCTTACTGTGCAGGAAACTTCCCAAAGAAATCAATGTGAAGCCGCAGGGATGCACGATGGCAATGGCATCATGGAGCTTGGTGTCTTCTGCCCTCCGTGTCCCAAGGGGCAGAGGGAGCTCTGCCTGGTGACAGTTACTCCTTCTCCTGTTGTCCTCCCCTGCCTGGTCGTACTGTAGATCCCTCGTGTGTGACGGGTGAGCTTCTCGCTGCTGTTGCAGATGCCATTGCACTGTTTGTCTGCTGAATCTGGAAGACATCCATGGAACAGACCCACAGCCCCAACAAGGTGTGTTACAAACCAGCAGCTCCTGCTCAGATGCTGTGAGTTTTCCTGTTGCCTTTCACTGCGGAAAGACACCTCCCGGGAAGCTCTTGGGACCAGAGATCTTCCGGCACTTGATGTTATTTTTGGTTGCCCAGTTTCCGGTGCTGGGTAGGAACAGTTTGGAAGTAACTCCGGTCGCATCCCGTCCGTCTCCTCACGGGGCTGCTTTGAGAAGTGTCCCATTCTGTGCCTTGCCTGTTGAGTCCTGGCTTTACCCTATGGACTGTCGTGTCGGATGAGGTCGGAACCATTGTAATTAGTCTGTAACATTATGATTAGAGTGTACAGAATTATTTATTTGGTGTACTCAGTCTGCTAAATATGTCCATGTATTCTGTGTACCCGTTGCTCTGCTGTCGTTACTTTGCCTCATGGATCACCCACTGGCTGCCTGCTGGAAGGTGCCAATTTCTGGACTGGTCAGTGAATGCATGGAAAGCCAGGAGCTGGTCACCCCTCTAGCACATTCTTGGATCACAGCAAGAAAGTTTCAAAGTGCCCATAGAAGAGTTTGCTGGTTTCTGTAATGCAGCTGCCAGGCCAGGAGCTGCCTAAGGGAGACCTTGTGCAGGGCTGGGATGTCCATGGAATGCTCTGGGTGAGGCAGTCACTCAGCCTCTTGCTGGAAGGCTTGGGAGGCTGAAACAGGCACTTTAGGACATTTTGTTCACTTTTCTTTGGCTGCAAGGTGGCAAACTGGGACAGAAATGCTCTGGTTTGCCCACAGCCACTTGCCACCTCTCCAGTTTCACTCTGAGCAGCTTTTATGGACCAACAGGAAAATCTGTAATATAAAGTCATCCCTCTTGAGCCACCTCCTCCTGGAAACAAGGTGATTTTTCAGAGGCAGGGGACCCCATCGCAGCAGTGACAGAGGCTGACACAGACCTGAGCACACAGAGCAGATTACCCATAGTGCTGCACTTGGTCAGTTCCTGTTGAAGCTCCCTGTAGCCACCAGTTTCCTCTGCCCACATGGCTCATCTCCACATCTCTGATGTTCACCTGGCTTTAAGGTCAGTTAGGAGCTCCCTGCAGAGCAGACCAGTAATGGAAGGTAAATTTAATCCAATCAAACTCAAATTTACCAGCCTTGGGCTTTATGAGCTGCTGGTTTAAAAAAAAAAAACCTAAATCATGGGACTATTTGTCTTCGCCTTCCACTGACGATCCATTCCCCTTCCCTTGGGTATGTCCCTGTGTTTAGTGTCATACTCTCTCTGCAGCTGTTTGATAGAGTGATTTTTTGAGGCTGTGATACACACAGCAAAGGTTTTGTTTTGCATTCACATCACTGGTAAGGAAAAATAAACCCCATTCCTCATGCTGGGACAGTCTGTTCCTGCTCCTCTCCATGGTGTCTCATCACCAGCTCTATTTTGAGCTGCCAGGAACTGGGTGGTAATTCATTCAACATGTGCCTGGTTATTCCTGTGTCACACATGACTTTTTTTTTTGCACCAGCCATTGTCTCAAGAACCCACTTGGGTAAAAACCTTCACCTGGTCTTGAATTTCGTTTTCAGCTTCAAATTTGCTGTTGGAATGGCCTTCAGTTTCCCACTCCACCTGGCAGATCTGCAGGTATGAAGCAGAGTGCTATTCTCCAGCCACCCTCTTCCACCTTCCCCAAGAGCTGGAGCTGCCCTTGGCACTTCTCCCTTTCAGCTCTGTGTTCCTAGGCTGCTACACAGGTCATGGCATGGAAGTTTAATTCCTGTGCACCCACCAGCACCCACCCTCCACTGCAAGCTGAGCAATGCCTTCTGGTGCTGAGCCTGGTGAGCCGCAGCTCCACAGTCCCTTCCCTAGTGGGACCTCACACCTGGGTAAGTGGAATGACCATTCTCCCACCCTCAGTGCTGTGGTGGTCTCTGAGCTGGTGCCAGGGTGTAGACACCTGTGCTTGAAAGCCCCTTGAGCAGCCCTTGCCCTGCTCCCCCTGTGTCTGAGCACTGTGGCTTCACATCTCCTTCTGGGTCCCAGCTGGGCACCAAGCTCCAGCTCTGGGAAGTGCTGGTTCAGGAGAGGAGCACGAGGTGCTCCAGCCTCCCACCGTGTGCCCTTCACCCTAGTTTGTGTCATAAAAGGAAAGGAGCCAGAGGCAGCTCTTGGCGCAAGGTACTTTATTTATCCCAGTGCAGGGATCAGGCTGACAGCAGCTTTAGCCCTGAGAGACGATGGTGTCGATCCAGTTGCGGAACTGGCTGACACGAGTGTACATGGCTGGAGTGCGGGTGTCGCAGTTGGAGGTTCCCCAGGAGACAATGCCAATCAGGGTCCAGCCATTCCCAGTCTGGTACACCAGAGGTCCACCAGAGTCACCCTGTGGAGAAGAGTCCTGCTTAGTGCTCCTGGCATGTACACCAAACTGGTCCCAGCTACCCCAGCCACCTGGTCCCCTGGGCACAGCCAGGTGCTGTATCTAAATCTCTGGCTCCATAGATAGAAGACCCCATGTATCCTCCTCCTCCCACCCTGTGGTGCAGTGGGAGCTCAGCAAGACCCTATGTATCCTCCTCTTCCTCCACCCACCCTGCAGTGCAGCAGGAACTTGGCTCCTTACCTGGCAGGAGGTGGCTCCGACTCCACCGGCGCAGAGCATGGAGCTGGTGATGCGGTTGCCCCAGTACTGCATGCACTGGCTTGTGGAGATCAGGGGCACAGTTACCTGCTGCAGGACGGTTGCCAAGGCTTGGGCTAGGGGAAAGAAGCACCATTACATCATCTCGGTGTCAGTGGGTCTCCTGGAGAGCACACAGGTGCCCTGGGCAAGCTCCCGCTGGTGCTTCCAAACACATAGGTACTGCCATGCAAAGCACCTTCCTCCTCCATGCCAACATACCCCTTCTTCCCCAGGTTGGATTGCCTCATGCATGCAGCCCCAAGAAAGGACAGGTTTGTGCCCATGCACAGTCATCCCTGTGCACCTAGCACACATCCTGCTCCTGAGCATACACCTACACCCATGCGTGCACTGACACACTTGTACACGCTCAGACAGAGTTACTCCACTGCCTAGCTCCCTCCTCCCCATACACACAGGAGGTGTCACCCCCCCCAGGCACCCCCGGACCCTCAGAGTCCCCAGGAAGAACAACAGCCACATGCAGCCCTCCCTGAAGCTATGGCATACGTACAGTTGGGGTTGGTGCGTCCCCAGCCAGTGGTGACAGCCCTAGCATTGTTGGGCAGAACCATGTTGGCAGGGGCCAGGCAGATGGGGGCCACGGTGGATCCCAGTTGGGCAGGTGAGGACAGCCTCAGCAGAGTGATGTCGTTGTTCATGGTGTTGGGGTTCCAGCCGGGGTTAGTGATGGCCTGCAGAGAAACACCACAGTGCTTCATCCCTGCCCTGCCAGAGCAGCCACAGTGCAGATCTGCAGCCTCATCCCAAGACCACATCAGCCTGACTCACCCTGGCCACAGTCCTCACTTGAATGGCCTCCGAGTTGTACCTGAGGTTATATTCCCCGAGGACGACGACGTGGGCACTTGGGCTGTGAGAGGTAGGAGAAGTAAGAGAGAGTCAGGGGGG
>NW_008675687.1:38577-38887 GCF_000695815.1 Acanthisitta chloris
TGAGGAACCCAAGGGAAGCCACCATGGGGACAACCAGGGAGGAAGGCCAAGGCTGTTCAGGCCTCTGGGACTGTCCCAAGTGCCACTCAGCAATACCCAGCACACCCCGAGCCCCTGTCCCTGCTGGTGGCACCAGCATGGGCTGTCTGGGCATCACTCCTCACTTGAAGTTGCAGTGGGCAGCTGTGACGACCCAGTACTGGTTGATCAAGGAGCCACCACAGAAGTGGGATCCGCTGCGGGTCTGGGGAGGAAAGAGGGAGGAAGAGCTGTGGCTGGGCAGGCTGAGCACCCCCAGGCTGGGGACAAG
>NW_008675687.1:38935-40487 GCF_000695815.1 Acanthisitta chloris
TGCCACAGTGCTTAGGGCACCAACCCTGCCCCTGCCCGGGAGTGGGATGGTGCTGTACCTGCAGGGACACCTGCCAGGGCCATGATCCAGGCACTGCGTTCTGCCCGTTGACAATCCTCTCGCTGTAGACCACCGAGGGACTGACGGCAGGCACGCCGCAGCCTGCAGGAGAGGCAGAGGGGCACAATGGTGACCCCAAAAGCTCAGGGCTCTTGCCCAGGACCAGGTGGCTCCGTGTCGCACTCCCCAGCGTTCTGCTGCACCCTGAGGACTTCCCCACACCCATGGGCAGCACTTACCTGAGACGGTGCTGGCAAGGGCCAGGCAGGCAACTACCCACAGGAACGCCATCCTGAAGACACAGGTCTATCCCCTGGGGGCTGCAGGCTTTATAGCAGCCAGGAGCCACGTGGCTTGTGCCTATGCAGGGCAAGGTCGCCCTGTGGCCTTCTGTCAGCTGCAGGCAGTGGGCCAAGACTGGTATGTACTGTGCCCCATGCCAGGAGGGACATGGGAAGGTACTGCCAAAAGACACCTGGGGGTGCTTGGACTATTGCTGTAATGAGTTGTGTCAGTTCTCACTGCAGCCTGTGGAGCTGGAGAGGGGAGAGCACCACAGGGCTGTGATGAGGGACACAGGGGGCTGCTCATGGATACACAGCAATGGGGCTGGACATGCTGGGATGGACACCAGTGCCTGGGGTGTGGGAGGTCATCCCATGCCCAGACCTCTTTCAGATCTGTTGGCACTAGAGCTGTTTTTCCATGTGGCCATGAAGCCCTGGTCTGGGCCAGTGCTGGTCCCAGCTGGACATTCCCAGGGCTCAGGACCAGCCTTTGAACCACGACCTTACTGCAGTGAGTCCCAGAGCCAACGGGGGCAGGTGGGGAGGGCAGACAGCTTCCCAGGCAGGTGGGAGCTGTGCCCAACTGTGCAAGCACACCACGAGCCCCAGGGAGGACAGTGGGCACCTCACCAAGCTGAGGTTGAGCCCTTCACTGAGCATCCCAGCACTGCAGCTGCCTGACCCTCACCCCAGGGCTGCATGCTGGGGAGCAGTACACCCCCTCCATCCTGGGCATGGGGTAGTGTCTCCATCATCCTCTGTGTCCCTGGGTGATCTCCCAGAGCGGCACTGGGTGCAGGGAGCCAGCCCTGGGGTGACGCCTAACATGGAGATGGATCCTCCTCTCTCTGTGCCACCCACATGCCCTGATCCTCCAGGAAGCAGAGCCTAGACACTGGGGAGTGAGGCCTTTATTTCCAGCAGTGGTGCCATACAAGGACAGGATGTGGGAAGAGAGGAAGAGTGTGGAGGTGTCCCAGGGCACTGCAGGGGCTGGGCACAAGGATGTAGGCAGACACACAGGCTGCTCCTCATCTTCACATGGCACCTGGGCAGCAGCAGAGGATGGAGGGAGAGCCAGTGCCCAGGGTGGTGCTGCCAGAGGAAACATGGAGCAGGAGGATGCTTGACACACCAGGCTCTCCACGTGGCTGGAGAGCCTTGGCGTCCAGTCCTGTCTTGGATGCACATGATCCAGGGCTAGG
>NW_008675687.1:40512-41597 GCF_000695815.1 Acanthisitta chloris
CAGCAGGGGTAGGGCTGACAGCACTGCCCAGAGTGGGGAGACCACCTTGTGTCCTTTCTCCTCCGCAGCTGTAAGTCATGATGAGCTGGCTGAGCCATGCAGGGCCCAGGCTGGTGGAGCAACACCTGACCTTGGGGCTGAGCCCAGAAGACCTCCTACGGCTGAAACACTCCTGCCAGCCTAGTCCCAGCAAGGCTCCAGTCTGCCTCGGAGCCGGGATGGTAGCAGGCTCCATGGCCAGGAGGTGCTGGCTCAGGGGGCTGTCTGGAGGCTTGGAGAAACCCAAATACCCCTGCAGCCCCATGGAGACATGGACTTGCTCCAGGTGCAGACTCCTGTCTACTCTGCAGCTCCTTTCACCTGCAGGCAATGGGCCAGGCCTGAGCAGCCCTCAGTCACTGTCCCAGCAGGCCAGAAACATAGCTATGGGTTAAATTTCCCCTGAGACAGGTCTTCTGGGTCTGGTGTTTGGAGGGAACAGTCTGCTCAGCAAGGCAAGACCAGAGGAGGAGAGCAGATATCCAGACTGACCCCAACACAGCACAAGGTGCTGCGTGTAGGGGATGCCACATGTCACCTCCGTTCTCCCCACACGCAGCTGCAGAGATGCCCCACGTGGTCCATACCTGCGTGGGGGCAGTGGGCAGCAGGCTGTGGGGCAGGGTCAGGCACACTTGCCCTTGCGAAGGCAGAAAGGCAGCTCAGGCACAGGGACTAGGATGGTACTGAAGATGGGTCGGTAGCCCTCGGGCACGACCTGGGGGTGCTGAGCCATCATTTCCAGCACCACGTGCCGCACTTCCTTGGAGACATCACCCCGGAGATCCAGCAAGGTAGAGATGTGCTCATCACTGGGCAGAGAGCAAGAGGTGAGTCCAGGTGCTGCTGACCCACGGCACGACCCACAGTGCTCGTGTCCCACAAACCTCCCATGACCCAGACATGCCAAGCTGAGGTCAGGGGAAAACTGGTACTTTGCACTAGGCAAACTTTAAAATTGGCTTGAAAATAACCCCCCAAACCTTGTGGCTTTGGTTTTGACATTTCCAATCTAGTGTTTTGTCATTTCTCACACTTTGGCCACC
>NW_008675687.1:41645-47044 GCF_000695815.1 Acanthisitta chloris
GCAAAAACCCTCAAATCTGGAGCATGGGAAAAAGAAACTTCAGGGAGAAGAGAGAAAAGGCTCAGATTTCTGCCTTCTCTGCAGTGTCACCTCATGGGGTGACAGTCCAGCCCCATGAGGTGACACTGCAGAGAAGTGTACCCCGTCTTGCGGGAGGTACCTTACCTGACATCGGGGTACTTGGCAAGGAAGCCCAGCACCTCCAGGCTGAGTAGTGCTGGGTCTTTGAGGCAGATCAGCTCCCGCAGGGCAAAGACAGCCTCTAGGCTCTGCTGGCTCCGGTCCAGGCCCTGAGGGGGAAAGCAGACAGGTATGAGATCTGGAGGAGGTCACTGCTGGTGAGACACAGCTGGATCCTCAGTGGGTGCATGGGGACCTTGTCCTCTGCAGTTGGTGTCTCCCCACTCAGTGTGTCCCACCCGTCAGGGGTGGCTCACCCCAAGGCTGCGCAGCCTCACCAGCCCCTGCTGGGCAGGGTGATGGCCTCTTGAGTCCCTAATCCAGCCAGTTCCTCCCATCTTGGCCTCACAACTGCCCAAGTGTAACAGCCATGTCTTGCTTCTGAGCTGATTTACCCACCCCACCTGCTGTGGGCTGGAGGGGAGCAGGAGAGGGATGGAGAGGTGAGCTGTGAGCTCCTTTAACTGACTGTCCTAGGTGATGATGCCCTCCCATGGCACAGCCCTGGCTCCCCCCCCACATCCAGGCACCTCTCACCAGGCCACAGAAGAGCTCCCGGAGCTGCGTGGCATCCTGCAGCATGCGGTCGCAGAGCTGGCGCCGCTCCTCCCTGTTCTTGCACACCATCTTCTTCTGCATGAGTGCCCGCAGGTACTGGCTCACCACCAGCAGCTCAGTCTCCGTCAGCAGGAGCTGGGCAGGGGAGAGCTGTTAGCACTGGCATCGACTCAGTTTTGGACCCCAGTTCCCCAGGGAAAGGCAGAGGGGAAAAGAGCTGGATACAACCCCAAGCCACAGGGACAACCTGCTGGGAAGACTCCTGGCTGAAGGGACAGAGAAAACAGTTGGGTTTGGGGGAAGCCCTGAATATCCCTGTGTGGTGGTGCCCTCTGGGCTGCTCTGGAGGATACAGGCTGTCCAGGAACCCCAGCAGCATCCCCCGCATCCTGCACCCAATGCCTGGCACCCAACTGCCCACCCTCCCTGCCCTGCAGACAAGCAGCCGTTCAAAGGACACCCGTACCGTAAAGACAGGTTTCCTGACCCGGGAGAAGTCCTTTGCATACTTGTCAATCACTTCACACATGCTGCTGACGACCTGGGACCCAGAGAGCCACTTGCGGGAGGGCAGCTGCAGGCAGAGGGGCTGAAAGGAGCAGAGGAGCAGTGTCTGGTGCCCTGCACCATCTCATTGCTCTCCCAGCCGCTGCCAGCTCAGGACGGCACAACACCCCACAGCTGCTGCTTGCCTGCTGCCTGGCAGCATGGCCACTTTGCCTTGCAAAACCCCCAAGCCCCTGCTGGCAACTAAAACTCAATATAAAAACAGAAGAGTGGTCTAGATTAGGAAAGTATGGAAACACACTGGGGCTGTCCCTCCCTGACACCCAGAGAGCCCTGGTTTGGGGCTTTACCTAGGTCACGGTGCAGCACTTGAGGTGTGGGCAGCAAACTGCTCTTCACAAACACACTTTTGGCCTGTCCTGCTGTGATTTTAGCTTCCACTCCTCCCCATTTCCCTTGTGGAGACATAGCATCTTCTTGGCTAAAGTCTTTGATTTCCTACTCCTGCCTTGCTGTCCATGCCTGTTTTTCTGCCTGCAGGCAGACATTCCCTCTGTCTCTGCTGGGGCATGGCTGCCTGTGAGCTCTTCACCCTTTGGCTCTTCCTTTGTTTTCATGGCACTTGAGCCTTAAATAGCAATGCTGTTAATTATTCCAGTTTTTGGTCCAGACTCCAGGAAAGCTAAATTTGACTACACTGGCAGGAAATGACTCGGGCAGCCACACATGGATTTGTATCCTCCGCACGGACATTGCCACTCTCCAGTTGGTTTTGTGCCATGAAACAGTCATGAAGAGGAGCGTGAGGCAGCCCAGAGGGGCTGTGGCCCCTGGTTTCTGTCCGTTAGTGATTTGGGGGCCACGAGTCTCCTGCCCCAGCGATACGGAGCAGTGCTGGCTGACAACAGACATTGTGTGGTTTATCAAGGTCTGGGAGCCAGGCTGGCAGAGATGTCTGCAGGATGATAGCAGGGAGGGTATGGAGTACATGGCAAGGATCCTGGGCAGGAATAAACTTGTGCCTGGGGTTCTTGCTAGGACCAGGTTTGTTGCAGTCCTGTCAGCCTCAGGTGCTGTGAGCAAACATACCTGCAGGTCCAGGAGTAGTTCCTCCAACAGCAGCTGGCAGGCTTTCTTCTGCATCCTGTCTAGAGCAGCCTGGAGGGATGCAGGGACTTCTCTGTGGGCAGTGTTGGGGTGCAGGGAGGAAACAGAATTGCTAGGAGAGAGAAGAGAGGGAACAGATAGCCTGGGAAGCAAGGTGGGGACACTGGTCCCACAGGAGGATGGGGAGGATGTGGCTTCCTTGTGGGTGGTGGGGTTGCTACAAGAGCTACAAGGTGCTGGTGCAGGTTACCTGAGAGCCAGGTTGTTGTTGAGCATGGCCAGTAGGTAGGAGACATAGTACTTGGGTACTGTCCGGTCCTTCTGGTGCTCCTTCCCACACTGCACCAGGGCTTCCCGCAGACTGCAACACACAGAGGCAACTGTGATGGGCAGGCAGACCCCCATGTATCCTGCCACAAGGACCTAGTGCTGAGATGCTCCTGGGGGCACATGGACCTCCCACAACCCTCCCAACTCACTTGGCTCTTTCTAGCTCCTGCCACTAGATTGGAGAATGACAGGTTGCTGGGCACGGTGGGACAGTGGGACCCATTCTGGATCCCCTTGGGAGAGTAGTACTCAGCAGAAAAGCACTTGAGGCAGCAAGCCCTGAGGGCTGATGCCCCCAGGGACTGAGACAGCAGCCCCACGGATAGACAGGCTGCTGAGCCTTCTGTGACCTGGTCATCCAGGTCATTGGGTGCCCCATGGCAGATCTCCACCATCAACCCATGATACTTGCCAAGGGGCCCAGGGTCTGTGAGGATGGGCAGGGGTATGAGGGGCTCCACTGACCGGCCCAGAAATGCCTCGAGCTCCTCCAAGGCCATGTTGTAGACCTTCTGTTGCAGAGAGTCGGTGATCAAGGAAGCTACCTGGATGTTCTCATTCAGCATCTGCAGCAGGAGAGGAGAGTGGAGGTGAGTCAGGGAGAGCCTGCAGGCTGTGTCTCCCTTTTTGGGAGCTACATGCTGGTGCTGGGGATCCACCTGCATGACAATGATGGGCAGGGCTGACTGGAAGAAGCCCTGATGGTCTGTCTCAGGTTCCTCTTCCCTGAACCATTCCTTGAACTCCACATCCAGGGTCCTCTGCATCCACTCGAGCACGCTAGCCTGTGGGATAGACACCGACCACAGGCAGCCCAAGAAGTCAAATACAGACTCCCTTCAACCCTAGCACAGCACAGCAGCAAGTCCTGGGCCTCATCCCACAGGCCCATGGTCTGGGGCTGCTGCCAGAGCAGATGCTGGCTTAGAGGTTGTCACTGAGTCCCGCTCACTCACCTTGACTTTGACCACATATCTCCTCTCTGTCTGATCCACAAGTTCAGGGGACATCAAGGGACCCAAAGTAGAAACATCCACTTCTGGGAGAAGGTCAGGATGACCCATCATCTCTGGGCTGGAGGGCAGAGGTGGGGCAGAGCTGGGAAGACCTGTGTTTTATGGGAGTTCCTACCTCTCTCCCTCTGTTCTCGTGGTGTCATTCCCTGGCAGCTGGAGCCACTCCCCCGGCCCACCCACGTGCTGGTGAACAACCCAGCTCTCCACCACCTCCCCTGCTTGGTTGGTGCCGGGGTCGGTGCTGACCTGTGGTACACATGGAGCGCCCACTCAAGGAGAAGGAAGAGCCCCTGTTTGTCCAGGTCCTCCCAGAGGATCTCCTGGAGGTGGCTGGTGAGGGCCTGGTGGTAGGTGGCAGTGCAGACGCTGAGGATGTTGTAGTGAGCTGGGACACACTGGACCATCAGGTCCTTCACCACACACAGCTCAGACACAATGTCCTTCTGCAGTGCTGCCAAGTGCTTGGCCAGCCCTGACCCTTCGGCGTCCATGCGTGCAGTGTGGAAGTGTGCTCCTGTGATGGTGTTCTGGAGAACGTGGTAGAACTTCTGTCTCCAGCCCTTTGGGCGACCAGGGGGCAGGAAGGTGGCCTCCAGGAGCAGAGTATCATCTATTTTCTCCTCCCGCTCGATGATCCTTACAGCAGTGACAAAGAGAACTGGGTCCTCACGCACCAGCCGCAGGCTGCTGCCCACAATGTCCCACAGCTGCTTGGCTAGGCTCTCGTTGATCTGCTGCAGGCCACCAAAGTAGGAAAGCACAGTTGCCTGGGCACCGGAGAGCCCACGGAGGTGCAGCTGGGAGAGGATGTCATCCCGGAGGTGTTCCATCATCATGAGCTCCACGTGGGCCTCCAGGAGATGCTGCCCATGGAGCAGCTGCAGCGTATGGGAAAAGACCTCGTGGACTGTGGGAGAGGGAGGAAAGATGCCAGGACGGAGTGTGGGGAGTGAAGGGGGTTGGCATCAGGGGCATGGGTGCAGGTTATCAGGGAGAGGGATCTGAAGGGAAGGGCCTAGGTGAGGGGAAGGGTCTGAAGCCTAGGGCTCTGGGAACACTGTGCTTGATCAGGCCCTGGGAAGGCAGTGATATCTCCATCCATGAACACTTTCCAAACCCAACCAGCAAAGCCAAAGAGACCTGCTACAGCTTTGCTGCCAGCCCTGCGCAGAGCCTGGGGTCAAACTGAAGTTCTTCCCAGCACCTTCCAGCCCAAATCCCACAGGACTGAGCCAGTGCCTTACCCGAGAAGAGCTGGGGCAGCACCTGGACCACCGAGGCCAGCTGCACATGCTCCTCCATCAGCGCCCGCATGTGCTGGAGGCCCTGGAATTGGTCTGCGCTGTCAAGCAGGGCCCATCGCGCAGCCCCCAGGTCCTGGCACACGCTCTGCACCTCGTGGGCCGCCGACCGCAGCTGCTCCAGCCCCGCACTGACTCCCTCCAGGTAGGACTGGACCGTTGACTGGGGAGCAGAAAAGGATGGAGGGACAGTGGAGCAGCTCCAGAAGGCTGGAGGACTCTCACACCGTTTGCTCCAGCCTACATGGTCTGTGGTGCAGGTACTCTCCCAGCCCCACAAGGTCACACCTGCCCCTGCCATCACACCATCAGACCAATACATCTCCCACACCTTCTGTGACGACCTTGTACCACTGGACACAAGCACACGCAGTTTCTAGGAACACACTCCTGCAGCAGG
>NW_008675687.1:47087-49142 GCF_000695815.1 Acanthisitta chloris
GCAGTAACCAGATGTCACCTTTCAGTTTTAAAATACTATTTTGCTTCTGCAAAAGAGCATCAGGCCACAGTGCCCCTCAAGGTGTAAGGATGGCAGGAAGCACCTCAGTGGCCGTACCAACCCTCCTCCCAAACGGAGGTTCCATCATTTCCAGTCCTGCAGTGGCACTGGCACATCTCCATGCCCTATCCACCCATTTAATTCCCGTCTCCTGGTGCCAAGTAGCTCTTTTAACCAGCATCACTAGAAGCAAGTTGCTTTCTCTGGGGCCTCCCGAACAATTCACCCACACTCAGGGTAGGAGAAATCTCCAAAATAATCAGAAGATTGTGGTGTTCAGACTGATTGGGTCTTGAGGTTCACTGTTCCTAGGGTCATGCAAAAGGAGAGGTGGGTGAGGAGGGAGGTGTGCAGGAGGACTGGGACAGCTCTTATGGATATGCAGAGATGGAGTTTCCCCTGTGGGGACCCACAGACAGGGCTAGGTTGGAGCTCTGTGCCTCCTCCCAGCTGTGGAAAAGGGCAGCCTTTGGTGCTGGGATGGGGTCAGTGATGGGGAGTGCTAATTCCCGTGTGTGGAATGTGCTGAACCTCCTTGGTGTTTTATTTTGAGGGATAGTTGGAGACATGGAAGACTCATTTTAACACTTCTGACATTGCCTGAGAGTAGGGCAGGGGGTGCGGGGTGGGGGAGTGTTACCAGATCTTTTCCCCAAAACAATTGCATTTCCCCCACCAAGTACCAGCCAAAGGAAAAGATTTTGCCAAAAAAGTGGACACAAAGATGATTCAACTAGAAGATGGGAGTGGGATCCCTGCCTGAGGAGACAGTGAGGCTGAGGGTGTCCATGGGGTGGGCTGTGGCAAACACCCACCTTCAGCCGGGACTGGATGGAGCTGTTCCTCTGTGTCTCTCGGCTGCGGTAGTGCCCAAGACCCTCCAGTTTCTCGGGGCGGTAAAACACCCCTGAAGCCCATTTCAGAGCAGCTCCTCTCGCCAACTTCTCAGCCTTCTCTGCTTCCGGCCACTCCTCATCTGGGGATGAAGCCAGGGTCAAACGGCACAACAAGTGGGGCAGGAAGGGCCCCTGAGGCCAGAAGCAGGAAACCAGCAGCCAGCAGCCTTCCAACACACCCAGATGTGGGAAGCTGGAGAGCATGGAGCAAGGGGCTCCTTCCACAAGAGCCCCCCAAGTTGTCACGGACTGGGGTTATCACAGCAGCTGTGGCAGTGAGAAGGCTGTAGCTGTGTCTCAGTCTGCCACTTCAGGCTGTTCCCAGGCTGAGTGCACACCCTACTGCCCCCCAAACACCATGCTGGTTGGTCTGAGGGGATCTGTTCCCACCTGGAAAGCCCTCAGCAGGGCCCTCCAGCAGTGAGTCAGCAGGAGGGATGGAGAGATGGCAGCTCTCAAATGAAGGAGAGCCAAGCTTAGGTGTGGATGGGAGGCTCCTGGTCTCCCTAAAGCACCCACACAGCTGCGGGTCCCCCTTGGCACAGGGTCCAAAGCCACTCCAAAGGCCACCTGGCCAGGGCAGAGGGCTGAGAACCAGCGCCGTTATCACACACCAGTGCCTGTCCCCAGCGCCTGGTTTCATCTCATCGTTCCCTCCTGCCCCATCCCCAGCCACTCCCTGCTGTCCCGCGGGGATGTCACCCAGTGCCAAGCCAGGCTCCTGCTCTGCTGGGGAGCCTCCTGCACCCTCGGGGACTGGGGGGCTTTGGAGAAGGACTTGGATAAGATGTGCAGTGAGCAGCGGTGCCCCGGCACAGATAGCACCATAGGGAAGCAGAGCGAAACTTCCACCCCTCCAAGAACACAAGGCACCAACCCCGGTACAGCGAAAAGCTCCAGGGGGTGGTGAGGCAGAGCGCAGGGGAGCCCCGAAAATGTGCTGCAAGCAGCAGCATCCCTCCCCTGCCCAGCTCCCCGGGGCAAGCAGCAGCATCCCTCCCCTGCCCGGCTCCCCGGGGCACAGCGTCTCCGGTACCTCTGGGGCTGGCGGCGCGCTCGTCCTCCGCAGACATGCCCATGCTGTCCGGGCTGTGCCGAG
>NW_008675688.1:0-537 GCF_000695815.1 Acanthisitta chloris
TCCTCCCCCAGCCTGGAGCTCCATGGGATTGTGTCCCCCAAGTGCACAACCAGCACTGAGCCACATTGGAGCTCATGCCACTGATCAAGGCAGTCCAGGTCTCTCTGCAGAGCTTTCCTACCTTCAGGCATATCCATGCTCACACCCAACTTGGTGTCTGCAAATGTCCTAAGGGTGCTAAATCCCTATGTCAGATCATCAGTAAAGATACTCAACAGGACCTGCCTCAACACTGAGCCCTGGGGAACACCACTAGTGACAGCCCCAACTGGATTTAGCTCCATTCAGCAAAGGTCTCTGGGCCATCAGACAGATTTTCACCCATGGAAGGTCCACCCATCCAAGCCTGGAGCAGCTAGTTGTCCTAGCAGGATGCTGTGGGAGACAGTACCCAAAGCCATGCTGAGGTGCGTGTCCCCCCTGTTCCTCACCAACCCCCACTGCTGGTTCCCCAGGAGGATGAGCCGGACACCAGCGACCTGTCGGTGGACCACGACTATTTCCAGGAGCGAGTGTGGCCGCGGCTGGCTCGGCGCG
>NW_008675689.1:0-528 GCF_000695815.1 Acanthisitta chloris
TGGCATTTGGGGTCACTTGGGGGTCACTAAGTCCATTTCTGCCCCATAAGTAAATTTGGGGTCACTTAGGGGTCACTGAGGTCCTTGAGGTTCTTCTCTGCCCCATAAGTGAAGATTTGGGGTCACTTGGGGGTCACAAAGTCCTTTGGGGTCCTTGAGGTTCTTCTCTGCCCCATAAGTAACTTTGGGGTCACTCAAAGGTCACTTGGGGGTCACAAAGTCCTTTGGGGTCCTTGAGGTTCTTCTCTGCCCCATAAGTAACTTTGGGGTCACTCAGAGGTCACTTAGGGGTCACTTAGGTCCATTTCTGCCCCATAAGTAACTTTGGGGTCCTTGAGGTTCTTTTCTGCCCCATAAGTTAATTTTGGGGTCCTCAAGGTTCTTCTCTGCCCCACAAGTAACTTTGGGGTCCTTGAGGTTCATTTCTGCCCCATAAGTGGCATTTGGGGTCACTTGGGGGTCACAAAGTCCTTTGGGGTCCTTGAGGTTCTTCTCTGCCCCATAAGTAACTTTGGGGTCACTCAAAGG
>NW_008675689.1:972-1186 GCF_000695815.1 Acanthisitta chloris
GTGGTCCTCAAGGTTCTTTTTCCACCATCTTTGCCCCATAAGTAACTTTGGGGTCCTCGAGGTCATTTCCGCCATCTTTGCCCCATAAGTAACTTTGGGGTCCTCGAGGTTCTTTCCGCTCCGTGGGGCGGCGCTGGGTGCCCAAAAAAGAGACGTCCCATGGGGTCCTCGAGGGGTCCTCGACCTATGGGGCTGCCCCATAAGTAACTCTAGG
>NW_008675690.1:0-1864 GCF_000695815.1 Acanthisitta chloris
CAAGGGAGTCAACAGCTCCTCCAAATTAGTATAATCTGCAGACTTACTTAAGTATGCCTTTGAGTCCTGCATCCAAGCTGTTTATGAAGGTGTTGAAGAGAACTGGCCCTAAAATGGAGGCCTGTGGAACCCCACTAGTGACTGGTGGCCAGCCTAATGTAAACCCATTTCCTATTACGCTTTGTGTTCAACCCATCAGCCAGTTGCTCACCCATCACAACGTGCTTATCTAGCTGTGTGCTGGACATTTTGTCCAGAATGTTACTGTGGGAGACAGTATCAAAAGCATTACTGAAATCCCAAAAGATTACCTCAAATGATTTCCCCTGAATGACCAGGTGGGTAACCTTGTTGCAAAAGGAAATGAAGCCATGCTGTCTATGACCAATGACTGCATTGTCCTTCAGGTGTTTCTCAATACCTCACAGGGTAATATTTTCCATAATTTTACCAGACACTGAAATGAGAGTGACTGGCCTATAGTTTCATGGGTCATCCTTCTTGCCCTTTTTGAAAATTGGGACAATATTAGCCAGTTTCCAGTCAACTGGAACCTCTCCAGATTTCCAAGGCTGTTCAAAAATCATTGAGAGAGGCCTCATGATGACATCAGCCAGCTCTTTGAACATCCTCAGATGAATCCCATCACACCTCATAGAGTTATATGGATCCTGCTGGAGCAGCAGAACTCACACAAGTTCAGGGTCAAATGGGAGTTAATCATTCTCACAGCCATGGTCCTCCAGCTCAGGGCACTGGGACTCCCTTAGCCCATAATCAGTGTTGAAGACAGAGGCAAAGAAAGCATGAAAAATCTCTGCCTTGTCTATGTCCTTGTTTGTGTGGTGACCTGCCTCATCCTGTAATGAACTGATGTTATAACAATACTGTCTTTTGCCATTAATGCATTTAAAGAAACTCGTTTTATTAACCCCACATTACAGGCCAGCTTCAACTCCAAATGAGCTTTGGCCACACAAATATTTTCCCCACAGTTGCAAGCAGCATCTCTGTAGTCCTCCCATGTCACCTGACCTTGCATCCACTGAGCATACAACTTCCATTTATGCCTTAGCTCCAAAAGAAGATCCCTGCTCAGCCAAGCTGGCCTTCTGCCTCGCCTGCTTGACTTCTGACATTTTGGAATTGCCTGCACCTGTGCCCTTAGGAGGTGATGTTTAAAAAGTGACCAGCACTGATTGACCCCAAAACCTTCAAAAGCATTTTCCAAGGGGACCTTACTCACTAGTTCCCTGAACAGCTTGAATTCCGTTCTCCTCATGTCCAGGGTTGAAGTTTTGCTGGCACTTTTCCTCCTGTCAACAGAGATTTTAAGCTCGATTGCTTCGTGGACGACCTGGCCAAGATGGTCACAATCTCCACTCACGAGACTCTCTCTGTTAACAAGCAACAAATCAAGGAAGGCATCTTTCCTAGTCAGCTCCCTTAGTGCCTGTACCAGGAAGTTATCGTCCAGGTGTTTAAGGAATCTTCTGGTCTTGTTTGTACCAGCCATGTGATTAGCATCTTGAGTTGAAGTCTCCCATAACGACAAGGGCAGTTGATTTATAGGTGTCCCTTAGATCCTCAAAGAATAATTCATTGACATCGTCGTCCTGGCTAGCTTCTTGTGCTTGTTTGGGCTGAAGTAGACTTAACTTTCTTCACAGCGGCTAGTATGGGGCTATGTTTAGGATTTGTGCAGAACACGGGGTTGATAATGTAGAGTTGTTTTTGCTGGTGCTGAGCAGAGCTTACACAGAGTCAAGGCCCGTACTGCCACACTGGCAAGGAAGTTGGGGGTGCATGGGAGCCTGGGAGGAGACATAGCTGGGAAAGGTGATCCAAACTGACCAAAGGGACA
>NW_008675691.1:0-897 GCF_000695815.1 Acanthisitta chloris
TTGGCCAAGCTCTCCCCATGGGCAGAGCTTGACCAATGGGAGCGAAGCTTTGTCCCCGTGGGCAGAGCTCGACCAATGGGAGCGAAGCTTTGTTCCCATTGGGTGTGGCTGAGCCAATGGGCGTGGCCTGTGGTCACGTGGGGTCAGACCACGCCCTCTTAGTGTTAATAAAGGGAGTTTAGTTAATTGGTGTTGATTGAGTTTTTGGGGGAGATAATTGGGGGAATTAATGGGGAAATTGGGGAGAATTAATGGGGCAATTAGAGGTGATTAACAGGGTGATTAGGGGTGATTAATGGGGGAATTAGGGAGTTATTAATGGGGAATAGAGGGTGATTAATGGGCTAATTAAGGGTGATGAATGGGGGAATTAGGGGGTGATTAATGGGGCAATTAGGGAGTTATTAATGGGGAATAGAGGGTGATTAATGGGCTAATTAAGGGTGATTAATGGGGGAATTAGGGGTGATTAATGGGCTAATTAAGGGTGATTAATGAGGGAATTAGGGGGTGATGAATGGGGCAATTAGGGAGTTATTAATGGGGACTAGAGAGTGATTAATGGGCTGATTAAGGGTGATTAATGGGGGAATTAGGGGGTGATTAATGGGGGAATTAGGGAGTTATTAATGGGGAATAGAGGGTGATTAATGGGCTAATTAAGGGTGATGAATGGGGGAATTAGGGGGTGATTAATGGGGCAATTAGGGAGTTATTAATGGGGAATAGAGGGTGATTAATGGGCTAATTAAGGGTGATGAATGGGGGAATTAGGGGGTGATTAATGGGGCAATTAGGGAGTTATTAATGGGGAATAGAGGGTGATTAATGGGCTAATTAAGGGTGATGAATGGGGGAATTAGGGGGTAGAGTGGTTAATAGGGTAATTATGGGGGA
>NW_008675692.1:0-309 GCF_000695815.1 Acanthisitta chloris
TCCCCAGGGCTGTGTGCCCTCCCCTGGCATGTCACACTGTCACTGGTGTGGAGCCTTGTTTCTCCCAGGGCGATGCTGGCCTGGCCCTGGGGTGGTGGCATGCTGTCCCCAAGGGGATGGCTTGCCACCCCAAGAGTGTCATATTGTCCCCAGAGCAGTGTCAGACAGGGCTGTGTGGCTTTGGGGGACACCGTGATGGTCTCAGGGCCCAACCAGGGCGCAGAAGGGGCTGCAGGGTCCCTCCAGCAGCAGCTCTGGTGGGGAGGACATGACCTGCATGGGGCCAGCAGCAACCTGACACAAGCTGGG
>NW_008675692.1:479-1752 GCF_000695815.1 Acanthisitta chloris
AAGCCGAGACCGGGGCCGTCGGCGGTCGCAGGTGGCAGGAAGAGGCTTTTGGGAGAAAGTAAAAGTGAGCAAAGAAAGAAAAGGGCAAAATCCACCCCATGGGACAGGGTGTCTGGGCAGCACCAAGCACACACACCCCCCACGGTGATGCTCCCATTGTCCCCTGGGCCAGGGGCCACGGGCAGCAATGGGAGTGGGGAGGAGAGGGACAGTGGTGCTGCCCGGTCGCAGGTGGCAGGAAGAGGCTTTTGGGAGAAAGTAAAAGTGAGCAAAGAAAGAAAAGGGCAAAATCCACCCCATGGGACAGGGTGTCTGGGCAGCACCAAGCACACACACCCCCCACGGTGATGCTCCCATTGTCCCCTGGGCCAGGGGCCACGGGCAGCAATGGGAGTGGGGAGGAGAGGGACAGTGGTGCTGCCCCTCAGCACAGCTCCCCATGCTCCCACAGCCAGGAGCAGCCCCCAGGGATGGTCCCCAGGACTGGATCCCACACACAGCCACACAGGGATGGTCCCCAGGACTGGATCCAACACAGTCCCCCAGGGATGGTCCCCAGGACTGGATCCCACACACAGCCACACAGGGATGGTCCCCAGGACTGGATCCAACACAGTCCCCCAGGGATGGTCCCCAGGACTGGATCCCACACACAGCCACACAGGGATGGTCCCCAGGACTGGATCCAACACAGTCCCCCAGGGATGGTCCCCAGGACTGGATCCCACAACAGAGTCCCCAGAGGGTGTCCCCAGGACTGGATCCCACACAGTCCCCACAGGGTGTAACCAGGACTGGATCCAACAGAGTCCCCAGAGGGTGTCCCCAGGACTGGATCCCACACAGTCCCCACAGGGTGTAACCAGGACTGGATCCCACACAGGCCCACACAGTGTGCCCAGGACTGGATCCCACACAGCCCCCCAGGGATGGTCCCCATGGTTGGCCCCAGTGCCCAGTCCTGTTTTCCATCCCCACACCTGGTCCCACGGGCAGTGTCCTGTGGCTGCTCCCCAGACTTGGACCCCCTGCCTGGTCCCTCCCCCTGGTCCCCAAGAGTGTTCCCCCTGTCTGGTGTCTATACCAGAGTCCCCAGGCTGTTCAGGGGATCTGGTCCCTATAGCTCATCCCTACACCTGGTCCTCACACCTGACCCCACACCCCGACCCCGGAGCAGGTCCCCAGACCCTGTCCCCTACCTGTGCCCACCCCCATGCCCATCCCTGCACCCCACACGGGCACAGCTCTGCCGCAGCATCCCCGGGAGCCACGG
>NW_008675692.1:1926-2506 GCF_000695815.1 Acanthisitta chloris
TAATTCTTTCTCCTCGCCCGTAATGAGGGGATTACACGGCAAACTCCAGCAGGACGCCTTTGTGGGGAGACAATCCGAGTGGGGAAGGCAGTTCGGGGCTTTGTCCGCCTCTGCCCCCCCGGACCCGTGCTGGGGGGACATTTAGAGCAATTACTTGTCCAGAAAGTAACTGTCAATCATTCTTAAAGGGGAAGGCCTCCAATTAATAACCTCGTCTTAATCCTTTGGACTCATTTCCAATCTGCGGTGCCTTGGTGACATCTGCAACACTAAATAAAGATTCTCCCGAGCCTTAGCGCGGAGGTTCTGTGACAAATAAGAAGACTAGAGGCAACTTTGGCGGCCAAAGCTGCGAGATTGGTGAGGTTGAGCCGCTTGTTTGGTTCCCGGGAGGGACCGGCAAAGTTAAATACTCCTGGAAAAGCCGAGTTGGGCCCAGCAGGTAACGCTGTTTTATTCCGATTCGGGACGAAGCGCCGAGGGCAGAGGCTGCCAAAGGGAGTAGGTGTCCCCGGGGTGTGCCCGGGGCTGGGTCGGGGCTCTGCAGCGGGTGTGGGTGCCCGGCAGGTCGCCCACCCTG
>NW_008675692.1:2763-3594 GCF_000695815.1 Acanthisitta chloris
GTCCTCGCTGATGCTCTGCTTTTTGCAGGACTGGGAAGTGAGTTTTTCGTCTGCTTCAGCCAGGGCTCGATGCTGTTTCTGTTGCCTTTTTGGGTGACTCAAGCAGCCGTCCCCTCCCCCTGGCTGGCAGCCCCCACAGGAAACCACGGGCTGGGGCGTCGAGGAGATGGGGGGAAGAACCTCTGGAGGTGTCGGGTCTTTGTGCTTCTCAGCAGAGGTTTACAGCTCAAACCCAAAAGCTGCTGCCGGGATGACAGTGGCTGCAGGAAGGTGTCCCTCAGGGTCTGGCAGCCCAGCTAAAAAAAAGCCCCTTTTCAGGCAGGAGCCCCAAAATGCTGGTGGTGAATTCTTGGGTCTCCCGAGGTTGTTCCCTGCAGGGTGTGGAACATGGGGTGGCTGGTGCTGATGTCCCTCAGCCCAATCCTGCCAAATCCTCCTCCCCACCCAGGGACATCCATGCCTTGGGCAGACCAAGGCAGAGAGGGGTGTGAGGGTCCAGCCCTTGCCTCCCATCCCGCACGTTCTGGAGCTGCCACCCTGCTGCTGGGTCACTCCTGCTCTGTTATTTTGCTGTTCTTGGCTCATCTCTGCTTCCAGGTTGGGGTTTGCTGCTTCCCAGGGAGTTTTTGCCTCCTTTGCTTTCAGATGGGGTCAGGGTGGGGTGACCAGGGGGCTGCCCCCAGCCTTGGGCTGAGCATTACCACACCTTGTCCCTGTCACCCACCACCTCCCACCTCTTCTGTCCTCCTGCTTGCCCCACCTTGTCCCCAGTCCCCCCAGCCTCTCTGACCTGTGCCCCCCCGTGCCCATCTCACCTGTTCCCACTCGCCC
>NW_008675692.1:3656-4198 GCF_000695815.1 Acanthisitta chloris
ACGCGGTCCTGTTGGGGTGCTGGGTGCCCCACGAGGGGCTCTGGGTGCCCCAGAAGGGGCTCTGGGTGCTCAGTCCCCTCTCTCCTCTCCTTACAGGTGTGGAGCTGCGCAAATGAGAAGCAGGTGAGTGAGAACGGGATGGCAGTGGGGACCCTGTGCCCTCCCTGTGTCCCCAGCCCAGGACACACCGTGACACTCACACAGTGACAACAGGTTCCCTGCTCCCCCCAGCAACCCCTCCCCCCTACCTTGGGGCATCCCAGGGTGCAGCACACAGCTCCCCATCCCAACTCACAGCTCCCATGGGGCACCCTGAGACTGCAGGGCTGGCCCCAGAGCTGCTTGGAGCCCCCAGGGCTGCAAGACACCCTCTGAGGGGCCTGGGAGAGGGGCTGGGGGGGCTGGGAGCTCCCAGAGGCACATACACTGCACACACAGACCTGCACGTGCTCAGGCTGCACTGTACACAGTTCCTGCCTGGGCATGGCACACACTGAGTGTGCTGCACACAGTGCACACACACTGTGCTCTGCACACACAGC
>NW_008675693.1:0-208 GCF_000695815.1 Acanthisitta chloris
GCGGGGCCGCCGCGGCCGCAGGCCCGAGGGAGCCGCTGCCACCGGTGCCTGGATTAGGAGTTTAGACGAGCAAAGCTCCAGAATTACTGTATAAATCTTCCTTTTAGCTCTCTCACGGGTTTTGCAGCACTAAACGTGCCGAGAACAGAAACACGTTGACGCTTTGTCGCGGAAAGTCCGCGGGGCAGGAGTCGGGTCTGGCTGCTCC
>NW_008675693.1:237-35640 GCF_000695815.1 Acanthisitta chloris
AGCAGTGCCAAAGCCTGGGATGGCTCAGGTGTGGGGTGGTTACTCCAGTCCCCAGTGCGTTTCCTAGAAAGCATTACTGTTAAAGCGTCGGGCTTCGAATAAACACCAGAGGGCTGTTCCTCCACACTCGGGGGGTAAGACTGGAAACAAACTCTGCTACTGTACTTTCTACCTTGGGTATCAGTGACGTGTCCAGATCCTGTGCCACATTGCTGGAATTGCTGTGGGTTCAGTGTGGCAGTGCTGGGAATGTAATGCCTGGAAACAGCTGATTAGTAAGAAAGTAAACATTCCTAACATAGCAAAACGTTTTTGTGCTTTATTTTACACCGTTCAGTGTATAACACTGGTTTTGTATGATCATCAACATGAATTATAGTTGGTGTGATTTCCACTAGTTAATAAAAATGTAAGTTGATTATTTGCTCAGGGTTTGTGTATCTTGATCCTGTCATTCAGTATAGTGGTTGTTGATGTTACATAGTGGCAGTTGTTTGCTACTGCCTCAGCTTTTCAGACCAGTGCACCCAGTTGTATTGCTGTGCCTTCGGATCTGTTAGAAATGCTCTGAAATCCACTCAATGAGTCATGTTAATTTCAGTAAATTTTGCATAGACATAATGGAAACAGGCCAATCTACTTTTGTTGTAGGCAGCAGCCTCCCACAAATGCCTTACTGGCTTCCCATCTTATATATTAAAAAGTTCAACCCCTACTGGCCTTCAGTTGTCCCCATATATTAAAATCAATTTTTCAAAAGATAGGTCCCTTTTTTTGTGTGAGTCTGGTTGCCAATAGAGTTCACTGTCTCCAACATCCATGGGCTTCAGGCCAGATGCACAGCCATGAACAGAAAACGGGGAGAACAGGCCACAGTTCTGAAGGGCTAAGTTGGAAACAAGGTTTCTTTTTTTGTTGTTCTGATGAATCCAAGCTTTGAGACTTTCAGAGGGTTCATCATGACCATTTTTAGAAACATACACTTGGGAACATCCAGATATGTGGTCCATTTTTATCTACCATCTAAATACCAAGTATTTTAAAATGTCATTTTCTAAATTTTCTGCAACCATATAGACTAGTAACACGGAACTTGTGATGCTTATTTGCCTGATTCCAGAAACTAAGAAGAGAAAAGCTGAATACACATTCAGGAACACTATTAACGACACTTTTCAGTTCTTCAACCTTTACCCTTTTCTCTTTTAGTTCTAGTGTATTTTGGTGGGGTTTGGGTGTTTTGTTGTTTGGTTTGGGGTTTTTTCCCTATTTTCTCGTTTTGTTTTCTTCAGGGTTTTTTTCCCCCCATGCAGGTTTTTGCAGACAGTATGTTTTAGATAATAGTAGACATTGTAGTCCAGCTTTTATTTTTGCAGCTACTGAAACCTTTCAAATATGTCTCATTTTTACTTCCATCATCTTGAATTGATAATATTTAGTTTTGGGAAGTGGATTGTTGCTGCTAGAAATGCTGCATTGTATCGATGGACTTGGGTTTATATTTAAGCATATGGCCTGTTATTTACAATGACGTGTACTGTTGTAACATGTCTTCTCCAATGTCCTTGGGCTTGTTGGTCTGAGTGGCATACTTGCTCTCAGCCATTGTTCTCTTCCTACTACTGGATAAATTTATCAGTTATATTTAGCACACCAAAGCTGTCCAGCAGACTTCAACCTTCATGCCGAACAGATCTAAGGCAAGCAAGTGGGTTTACACGTGAAAGTAGCCCTAAACCACACAGAAAAGATCTATCAGCCAATCATGTAAAATTATTTCAGTGCCTAAAGGGTCCAGCAAGTGATATCTGGTGGATTTAGATTAATAAACTTGAAAGGTTAATGCCCACAGCAGCATGCCAGACTTCTTCACAGAGCTTACTGTCTTCATACTAGAACAGGACATGTGTTTATGTCTCTCAAGCCCCAATTCATGGTCTATTATCTCAGTACAAATAAACCTCACCTCTAACCTAAACATTCCTTGCAGCAATCTCTGGCCAGGAGGCAGAGCTTCAACCATTTTAAATAATTGTACCAAAGCACATCTCTGAGAACCACAGTGTTAGCAGGAGTGAGATCTGAGAAATAAACTGAGCTTGCCTGTATGTCCTGTAATCCTGTGGGATCAGGAGGGACGTCCTGATCAGAAAGGCTTACTTTCCATACATTCCACCATAAAAGAGGTGAAATAGAGGTGGTTGTCTGGGTCTTAAGACTTGTCTGAGTATTCAAAAGCAAAACTTTGCCTTTGCTTCAGGAGCACGAGGCTATGGAAATGGCTTGTGTGTAAGATACGTAAAATTACATTTAAATAATAAACTGTGTCTGAGACATATGACCTCATAATTCAAGCTAAAGAAATGTCATCCAGGTCTGTAGAGCAGGAAGTCTAGCTATTATAGTTATGCAGTTGAACCACCAGAATGTCACTGATAAACAGCTTGATAAAGGACTAATGAGCAGGATGTCTGCAGTGCCTCACAGGACTAACTGCAGCATAAACTGAATGTGAAAGGGCTGCTGATGACAAGGGCTGGCATTCATGCTTAGTGCATAGCTAAAATCCTTCAGCAATTTAACTGCTTTACAGTTGCAAGACAGAGATAATAACTCATAAGAAAGTGCATGATACAATGTGCTGATGTACTATATAGAGAGGGGAGCTGTGTCCTGGACTTTTGGATTTCTCAGGTGGCAGTGCTGTAGGGGCCAGAACTGTGTTCTGATGTCACCTGCATACACTGCTCAGATCATAAAATCGCTCATGGCAAATCCACCAAGTCTGTGATTAAAAGTAAGGGGAGTTAGGGGACTGGGTGGGTAGCAGGAGCAGTCTCTAAAGCAGCTGGTGTTCCTTTTGCCTAGTGGGAAGGCAGGCAGTATTGAAGAGTCAAGAGGTGAGCTCTGTGGAGAGCTGATGGCAGGAGGGGTAAAACCTTGTGCAATGTAGGTAAAAGTAGAAACTACTCATCTGTGAAAAATGTATCTATACTGCAGAACTGCAGCTTGTCCCCGGTGTGTCATCTGGAGGACCATAACTGGTTTTCTTTTTGCTTCAGAACGAAATATGCAGTATTGCTTTTGCTAATGATGGAAGTGTGCATCCATATGTATGAAGGTAAATGGAGAGATTTGCATCCATATTTTCGTAAAAGGTACAAATAAATCTTGAACATGCTGAGTCATATTTCCTTCTGGAAGTACTCAGTATTAGCAAGACTTAGCAAGAAGAAATTTGGTACAACCTGATCCACAGAATTAATAGAGTTTATTAATGTTTGCAAGGAAAGCATTTTGTATGTATCTATGCATTGCAAAATTGATGTCTATATTAATAGATGCAGGCTTTTGGGGGATAGTGAGGTCATTTAACAAATTGCTTCCACCCCTTTCTTAACCATGGAGGAAACATTCAGGAATCCAGCATTTCTTTCAGCAGTGGAGGGTATTGGCAGGTTGCAAAGGAGGCATTCTTTCTCTCTTCTTTTTAGGAATCTTCCATTCCCTCATAATAAAGACCTCCCCCACAAATACCTTCTTGGAAGTATTCCTTCTGTGTGTCTGAAAGAACAGCCAAACGGATTGAGCCTGAGAAGCAAGCCAGATTGAGCAAAAAACACTTCATACTAAACAGCATGGATATGGGATATTCCACAGCAGGATCTATAGCACATCTAAAACAAAGGAGGTATTTTGTTCATCAAGGACCTCTCATCTGATAGCACCATAAAACAGGGTCAGGAAGTTTCAGTAGTTCAAAGTATCAATAAAAGCCCAGTATGTGGAGGATGCTGTTCTGCAATCAAAAGACTGTTTTTTCTTTCTTTAAGACAGACAAAATGATCCTCCATAAAAAGCTGAATAATATTTCACCATAAATTTTGTGTTCATTCTGTTTCTTCACTGATATCTACTGATGTTTATTCATTTTGTCCTTACAGTAAAAGCAATATCTCTACCTCATGTTTCCTTTAAGCCTGCTAAATGAAAATTAAAGTGTCTAATTATGAGCACTGTCCAAAAGAAATAGCCCTTAATTCAAATCTAATTAAGATAACATCGAGATATTTATAGACATAGATACATATGTGTATCTCTGTGTGGAAAATCCAAATCCCAAATTACTGGAATACATTAGAAATGTCCTACTTCCTACAATGAAGGTACTGGTGCTTGTTTTCACAGAACATGCTTAAACATAACTGTAGGAATGAGATAATGAATTGTCCTTACTGACAATGTTATCTTAGAAAGCTTGCAGACACACAGTAAGGCAGAGGAGGGTAGGCACAGGTGAACCTCAGAGATTTTGGAAATGTTTGTGATATTTTCCTAAATTGTTTTTTTAAATGCGCACTTTTCTGGAAACACATACAGTGGGTCAGGCAGCAGTGAGCTTTAAAGGGGTTTGATTAGTTCATGCTTATAGGACTTGGGAGATCCTATAATTTTATTAGATCTGGTTGGCTTAGTCACTAATGATGGGTTTCTTTTGAACAGCAGATAAAATCTATGCATAATGTTTATGATTATTAGGGGCATGACATCACATGCTGCCTGGCCCAGCAAAGTATATGACCTGACCACAGAAATTCTAGTGTGATTTGTAATATGGTATTGGGGAATGGAACATAAAATTATATATCATTTGCACAGCATGCCTTACTGTTGATCATCACTTAATGGCTAGCATCATAGCCATGTGAAGACCGGAGCTAAAGATCATGTCTGAGTATTAAATCAAAGGACTTTAGAAAGGTTAGAAACATGCTTTCATGGAAGTTAATTTAAAAAATTTTACAATTGAGAACTATTTGCTTTGGAGTCAAGAGTGCTTAGAAAGTTGTAGCAATTATTTGAAAAATGCCCTTCATGGTAAAGCAGAGAAAATACAAACAGCACTGGATAATTTACTGTGGTGCCTGTACAAAGCAGTTGTGTAATGTTTTATCAGCTCTGTAGTATTCTTTCCTAAATCATATCCTAGACTAGATAATACAAATATATTTCTTTCTTAGTAATAGGTTTATTTTTCTATTCAACTAACAGCTGTGAATACAGAAAAAAAAAGAAAAATCTGATTGTTTTGGGAAAGTTTATTCTTCCAGAAAACTATTTATTTTCTTTTTTATTATAGCAGAGATTATGGATCCTAATTTTGTTTAAGGTGGAAACCATTATGTTGGTTTATATTTGAAATATGAAATGTACATGAAATATATTTTCCTCAAATTAATATTATATTTCAAATATTATATTTGAAATAGCTCAATGATAATTAGGAGAAGTAGTTTTAAAGACCATATACATAGATAACTGAAGATACACTATGTGCTGGAGGAAGCATTGAAATTAGATTTTTGAAAACTGGAGGAAGCATTGAAAATAGATTTTTGAAAACTGTAGTCTTTTTATCAATATCATGATGTTAGTTTCCCAATTGTTTATGAAGATGCAAAGTTTTCAAATGCTCCTCAATCTGAGTTTCATTTTTCCATATGTGATGACAAAATTAAGGTCAAATTACCTTGCCTTTCAGTTGGCTCTGAAAGATAGCTGAATGCTTTTGCTAATGTGTACAACTGTCTGGATTCATAGCCAATGAATACATACATGCATATACACACACTCTAAATTCCAATTTAAAACAAAGAAATGTTATCCTGAGACTTACATTCAGTTTAAAGTGTAATCCTATGAGAGTTAAGGCTGAAAACAAAAATCTTTACAGAAAATTGGTAACACAAAGGAATTAATATTCTATAACCCACTGTAACTGAAATGCAAGCATTTCATACTTTGTGTCTTATTACACCTCAGAAATAGAACAGTACACTGTACTTCCTAGTTGTGAGAATAACAGACTTACTGGTATAAGCTGTGGATAACATATGCTCCAAGGTAATGATAGGCACTTCTGAAGATGAAAAGAGTGCTTTTAGTGAAAATCTACAGGTAACAACACTTTAAATTCAACATTCTAAACCAATAAACAGTTATTCCAATTTTTGACAAATATCATGCATAATAGTCTAGTACAGATTTTCAAGTGAAGAAGTGGAGCCCAGAGATATTGAAAACTGCTTCTCAGACCTGAAGAACCATTTTAAATGTCTAAAATAATATGCATGGGAAAGAAATGTAAAATTAGAACAAATTTTTAAAAGTGTGGCCATGACTGCAAAGCAGCTGGGAGGTTTGAACCAGGAGGGACCTTGTTCTGTAACTTTGGGTCTTTTTTAAGAGAGGCTTGTTTTCTTAACATGATTTACTGACGTAACTATAATAATTTTGCCTCAACTGCAGTATTGTATGTAGACACAACTGGAAAGAAATTCTTGGTTATGAGAGTGGTGATACATTCTCATAGCTAAGGGAGAGGTTGTTCAGAGGGGCAGTGGAATAGCCCTTGCTAGGATGGGCAAATCTGTCTTTGAAGTGAGCCTGGCATTGAGTTTGGGAAAAATGACCTCTAAAGGTTGCAACCTAATAACGTTTTCCGGTGATGCCATGACCGAGTTAGATTCCTGATGAACTGGGAGGAGACTTTGTCTGAGGCCAGCACAGACATGCAAAACCTGCTTGAGAAAGTTCTATCCTGAAGCAGCACTGGGGGATACACGAAGAGGTGGACCAGGACTGTGCCAAGTTCTGCAAATCTATCCTCTGTCATTATGGTGGTCAGATGTCTGGTAAAACTGAGAACATTTCTTATGTTTCTTGTAACCTCATATATAACGTTCTTCAAGGAACTTTTCAAATTGTGTACCGCTGCATCTTCAAAGTGGAAATAAGGCATAAGAAGAATTGCAAGGATTCATTTTATTGTAAAAAAAAGTGAAACCTCTGCTTATAAAAACTCATCATAAGCAGGACACAATGATAAGGCATGCTTTCGAATTATACACCGAACTGTAAAGTTTTCACTCACCAACATTGCTGCTTATATTTTTTTAATGTAAGAATCATCAAGTAGAACCACAAAAAATCAGAAAATCCATATCTGCAGAGCAGTTGATTCAGCATCAGTCAAATGTTGGAGGAACATAAATTTTACAGAGGCTTCCAGATCTTGCAAATCTCTTTTCTCTGGAACTCTGATTTGTTGTTCTAATGATTTTGTTTACCTTGTTTCTGCAACCAGGCCTGACAAAGACACAAGAAGGCAGATACAAAAACCTGTCCCAGAAATAACTGTGCACCACTGCTCCTTGAATTATGGTGACAAGCTTGTTTTTTTCTAATACAAATTTATAACATTAAAATAGATCTTCTGTGGCATTTTATCTTTGGGGTTTTTTTTATCACTGACCATCTGTAAGGACATACCAAATTGAAAACAATTCCAAAGTTCTCGGTATAATTGACTTAATATGTGAAATAATGTTAAATTCAGGGCTAGATTTGAGTAAAATCTTCTGGTAAAATCAGCCACAGGCTCTGTTAAGGCATTAACACTGAAAGAGGTTCACTGGTTGCCAATGCCACAGGTTGTACTGAAATTACATTAGACATAATTTGTAAGGACAGGTTGCTTGGATAGGAATCTATGCAAGTGAGAGAATGTGGGGGTTTTTTTAGAATAGTAAGGATAATTATAGCCAATAACATCCTGAAAGCTGTAAGAGACATTGCTCACAGCAATGACAATAAATTAAATCTTGTCTTCAGAGTCAAAAAGAATCAAATCAGAGTTCTTAAGAAAGAAATTAAGAGGTTATTTAATAGGTTGTTTAGCTTCTTTAAAGTTTACATGTATATCTATTTCCTGTATATGCATATGTTTCTGTGGAGATACTGTTTAACAGTATCACCTTACTGAAATAAACACAATGCTCAAAGACTCAGTACATGTACCCTGAGACTTTCTGCAACAGAGGTGAAACAGCCCTATGCAGTGAGGTCTAGGTGCTGTAAAGCTGTGTGCGTACTCAAGGCATGGGGTCTCTGATGCTGAGCAAGTCTGTCAGGAGCAGTAGGGTTCACAGTCCTTCCTTCAGAGTGAAGGGCCTTGGGGTTCAGTCAGCACCAGCACTATAAACATCTCCAACTTTGAAAAGATTTCGCTGCATAGAGCAAAGAAAACTAGCAAACATTGCATACTTATTAACTTCTGAGTTTCATTTTGTATTTAGGAAAATCAATTTTCAGCCCATACGTAGCACAGCACTCAGCCTCTTCAATAATTTAAAAAATTGGTTAGGTTAAATGGCTTTGTGTATTCTGACAATGAATTAAATGCCCAGTGGATAATTTTGCACTTGTGATTAAGTGATTAATGGCACCATTCCCTTTGGGGACTAATAAAACCATGTTTGTCAAACTAAGCAGCTAAGTGCACACATGCGCACACGCACACACATGCACATATATGCACAGAAAGATTAAGCAGTAGATGTTCAATTTGTTTATTTCTTTTCAAAACTGAGGTCTAATCAAAACTGTGGGGCTTGACCTAAAATCGCTTACCAAATAATACAATTGATAGCATCATTGGTTTTCTTTAAATACTAAAAATGCTGATTCAATAGCTGTAGTCAGTATACAAAGACATAATCCGTTTGAGGAGGGAGAAGTTGATATGTTTGCAAATCTGCATTTGAAGGACTTGAGCATGTGTACTGGAAAGGTGCTTAAAAAATTTATAGTTGAGGAACAACAAAACAATCCTTCCCACCTCCCCAAATACCAACCCCAGATCTAGTAGCATATCTCTTACTTGCAGTTAACACTGTTCAGTTAACTATTCTACTTTTGAGTCATGCTATAGTACAGGACAACTGAGAAAAGCAAATCTATGTAGAAAGTGAGAACATGTGAGAAAAAAAGATTACTGTACATATAATTAATTTGTATTCCAGTTCTAGGCCATTTAGTTGTCATCTGGCACATTTTATCGTGTGTTGTGTTTCACTACTGTGCTATTTTTAACCTGCATATCTCTGACAAATAGTTAGGATACATTCTCTCCTTTATAGACACATTAGTGTCTAAATAAGCAGTACTAAAATCAGCTTTCATTGACGCCATCTTGTCTAAGTGAAAAAAGCATGGGGTATTTGTTGTATTTACTTACTTTTGTGTCTGAAGGTAAGCTTTTTTTTCAGATAGAAAAACAAAAGAATGAAAAATCCATGTTATGCAACTGCTGTCTCTTAATACTTGATTCCCTATAAGGAGAACTGGAAGAAAGTAGTCAGGCCAAAAATTCCTAAAATAAAAAAGACAAAAAGTGGAGGAACAGAAATCCATGAAATGATATGCGCTTGTTAATAGCCAAACACTAGTTTTTAAAGTTAGTGTTCTGTGAGTGAGAATATTACTGCAGCTAACTTGTGTTTTTTCATTGCATGATCAGTGTTAACAATAAATATTCTGCAGGATGTGCTGACCCTACTCTGAATGTGCACTTTGACTTTGCTCTCTTCTGGTAGCTGCCTAATTTCAATTAAGTTACTTCTCATTTCATCTTGTAATTTTCTCAAGGGTTTTTTAACCATTTTCCTTTCATTAAAATAAATATTTTCCTTGTGTGCTGGTGAAAAAATCTTTCTATAGCTGGAAAACCTTTTTTGTTTTCAGCTGATGTTTTTCATACCTATACAGGATTTAAAAAACCCCAACACTCTCCTACAGTTTGCAGTCTGTAGACCAAATCCAAAAGATAATTCTTTTTTTCAATAGACATATTTTTTCTGGATGTGTTTAATACTTTTTTTTTTCAATTGCCATATTTTTTCTGGATGTGTTTAATACTTTTCTGTGCAACAGTGCAGATCCAAATGCTTATAATGGTAAAGCCTTCTCCCCAAAATAACAGAGTACACTGCAGTAATACATAGAATGATATACTGATAACTACACTGTTTCCTTTAAGAGGTTAAGGCAGTTTAAACTAAGTAAATTGAAAACTTCATGGATTTCTCTATAGTTTTCAGAATGCATTGGATTTCAAAATACTTGCTGATCTGTGATTTTGTTCTCATGTTAATACTGAGAACTCTGAGTCAGGGAATTAAGTTATAATGAGTGTTTAACATAGCAAAAAGCTAAATTAAACTAGAAAGAAGGTTTCAGGAGAAAAAGGATTCTGTTAGTATCTAGGACCATGCATCTATGTTCATTTAAAAGGGATGCCTATGCCCTCAGGTCACTAACTAGTGCAGATTTGAATAGGACCAGGTATGGCTGCAGAGAGCACACACTACGACTTTCACATCTGCATACTCTGTGGGCATTCCCAATATTCTACATTGCCTGGTGTTTTTCCTTTGCTCATCTGCATGGCACATGGAGGAGGCTGTTGGCAGCTGATTCCTAGGCTCTCCTGTTTCCTAGTTCAGCCCTGCATAAAAAGCCCCTGATAAAGAACCACATCACTATCAGGACAGCATTACCTTTCAGCCTAGATATTTTCAGTGTGCTCTTTCGAAGCCTTTCTGGTCTGCAACCTGATAGCAGCTGGACTTTGGGAATGGAGCTGTGCAGCCACTGAACAGTTTACAGTTCTCCAAAAGCTGCAGAGTGGTCGGCAGGGAGCAGAACTGGCAGTGCAGCCTGTGCATCAGACTGCCAGATGTCTCTCATAAACATCCAGACACCTACACCAGATAGGGTCTGGACCCTGAGGACGATACTGCCTGAGCACTGTAGAGTGGCTGTCAGTGAAGGGACAGCTTCCAGCCGAAAGAGCCGAAACCCATGCACATAAATCTGTGCTGAGTTTACCCTTTAGCTGATGAGGTAGATAGCTGGCATTTTTGGCAGTCAGAAAGCTTACTGTTGACTATCATCTGACAAAGTAATTCAGGAGATGGCATTCACTAGTTCAAAAACTCTTGCCCATCATCTCTGTGAGAGACAGATATAGATGGGATCATGTCTTGTGTTTTTTCACCCCAGTAATATCTGGGTTCTGTACATGATGCTGCCTGTAGTGTCAGTTCTTAATTCTCAATTCTTCACCAATCAGAACTCAGAAGAGGTGGAATCATTTACTCAAAAACTAACAATTTCCTCTGACAGTAACTGATCTAACCCAAATGTTCTGGTGTTTGTTACAGTTCTCCCTTCAAGGTGTCTTGAAGGAACTCTCTTGATACTCGTCCTGACAGTCTGAAGCAAAACAACATTAAAATCACTCAATATTTATTGGGCTTTCAATGTTCAAGATGTTAGTTAAGTCAGTAAATTTTCCTATGACTCTCTAATAAAATACAAGTAATATTTATTCAGATTTTGGTGATGAAAAAGGAGATTTTCTATACATAAGGACTTGTTGAAAAACCCCAAGATGTCCCCATTCTGCAGCTAATTACAGCTCTGGGACTGTGATTACATTTTGCAAAAACCACAACTGATCAACTAATTGTTGAGAATTGCAGGCAAGCTGAACAAAGAGCGTATATTGAATTGTCTTAAAAACTATTAAGTATTAGAACCAGTATGTTCTCTTAAGTAAAAATTATTTAAGCCTATTACATAAATGGTACCAATAGTGATATCAATGCTTTCGGATAATCACTGGAAGAAATAAGAAAAAAACACCTGCCTTATTTTTTTTTATGTAATTTTTATTTACAGAAGTTTGCACACAGAATATAGCAACAAAGAACGATATTGGTATGTTTCCTTAAAATATAGTGTCACTTTGTAGTGTGCACAAAATATTTAAAAAACAGAGTGAAGAGTGTGAAGATTTCAAGCTAAGTAGTTATTTTTAGGTGAAAACCCCACAGAAGAAATATGTAGCATTGAAAAGCACTAAAAACTACCCTCAAAGTTATATTTTTAGGAATGTCATTTCAAGGGGAAACAGCTTAAAATACAAAGGACTAATATTTGTAACAGTTGGGAATTGATATTCTGTGTTTTGACACTTTATCTATGAAGAAAAATTGTATATAGAAAGTAAATATTCTTTTTATTTTGAAAATCATATTTAACATTATGCTTTTTCTTACTAATGTGCCACATTGCCAGCATTTGATTCTCATGTGAGGAATGATTAAGTCCATAACTCAATTTTGCTGACTGTGTTATAAAAATGTTTCATAACATTACATCATATATGAAAATGCTTTTTCAAATATAAAAAATAAGATTTAGTTAACATGCATATAAGAGTACTAAGCCTGCATTTTGCTTTTGTTTTCAGAAATGTAGAAACCTTCAAAGAAAATGCAATTGCTTTAAAACCACACCGTGTTTATAATAAAGAGCACACTCTGATGATCAAATGCAGGATGGGACAGGAAATCAGACTCAATTTTCAGTAGTAGAAAAGTCTAACAATAGAATATTTTACATTATACTAAAATCACAGAACAATGTGCTACAATTCCACACTCAGAACATTTTGAATCAGAACTGTATTTTTAAAACATCTTTATAGGCTATTGTGTCTGATGCAAAGGCAATTTCAGTATGTGGTCATATTTGACAATATTTCTTATGTTGCCTTACATGATGATAGGGGACTACGGGAGTGTATTTTTATTTCCAGTGAGGCAGCTTGGATACGCGTCTTTTAGGTAGATGAACTCCAAACTGGAGATTCAGATTTCTGAAGGAGAGAGCATGGATATGCTGGATATCCATTAGAGAAGTAGGAAAGGTGAGAGATGGAAGTACAGGAAAAGAGGAAAGGTCTTCTTTTTCTTTTCCTGGTCTATGACAATCTGCTAGTTTGTTGTGTCTGTCCTTGTGAGAATGAGCAATGAGCTCTGCAGAAGCTCTTTGCTGACTGTCTTGCCATCTTGGAAACTCTCATGGACATCTGAAATTGGTGTTAGTACCTGAACCAGAGGTGCTTTGCATGCTTCTGTTTGTTAGGCCAGCTGAATCATCACACGCATGACTTACTACTTGGGAATTTTTCAGTTGTTACACATTTTTTCATACTTCTATGCTACCCAGAATTTCTTCTGCGTGTGAAATCCCTCTCCACGTGGCAGGACTCCCCCTGTAGGCCAGCAGTGTGGAGAAGCCATGAGAGACATTGCTGAAGTAGTTCTTTCAACATGTCCCCGATATATTGTGCTGCTTTTATAGAAAAATATAGGTGAATTCTTCCATGTGGATTTTGCTGATAAATTTGGAGATATGTCTTGGCCATTATGGAAGTGGGAAAGAGAAAAGAGAGATTTTGAGAAAAGCATGAAAAGGCTTGTGGGATTGACAAAATGATGGACAAACAACAGTAAGTTCTCCAGACTGTTCTGACACCAGCCTATGCAAGATCTTCATCAAATATTAGAGTCCTTGAATATATTTTTTATCTGCCGTCTCTGCATAGAGGAGTTTGCTGCTGTGTTCAGGTCAGGATTTGGAACCTGAAAGTTGGAGAGAAAGTATGGTGGTGATCAAGACATCTGTGGGGACTGCCTAAGAACTTTTTAGATGATAAATGTTCCCATGTAGGCATATGATGGAGGCATTCATAACCTGAGCAAAAAAAAATGGCCGTTGCATATCAGTCAGCTGCTAGATAGCTGAAAGATGGGGTCTGCCTCAGAAAGGAGAGGGTTGTTTTTCATTCAGCTCCTGCGTGACTTTTTTGGTGCATGTAAGGACATCTGGGACTGAAATGGAAAGAGAGGCATAGGTCATAAGGAGGCCAAGAGCCTCTGGGGATACTTCTGCAGGAAGCATGTATTGTTGTTAGATGGATGCTCCTAACACCGGAGAGATGGACTAATAAGTACATTTGAGCCTCTGATAGCTTGGTAGAGTAAGACAGAGCTAATAAAGAAGACAGCAAAATTACAGCTGATTTCAATAAAACAAGTTTCCTCTTAATGCTCCAGACTATCAACTCATGGACATGCTTTTGCAGAAATAAGCTAAGCAATCTCTTCACCACTCTCCCAAACTGTTTATAGAATAGCACGGGCAGAGAGTCTGTTCACAGCAATTATCTCTGCTTCAGCAACAAGAACCACAATTCCTCACACTCACTCTGCTATGTGCTATAATTATCCCTCAGTACTTGGTGACTAATTCAAAGCCAAGCACTGTTAGAGGCTGCCCAAGAAATATTTAAAGTATATTTTTAGAATGCATGTTTTTTTGGTTGGAAACAAAATTAATTAAACTCTCATAATTCTTACTACCTAAGTAATACATACTCTGGATACAAATGCAGCAGCGTTTGATTCCAGTTTACATTTATGAAAAATGCTTCATCCTGGCTATATGAACTGCAATTTCTATAATCAGTAAGGGCACTTTGCAGTCCAGTCATATATTAATTTGAAAAATTCAGAAGGATGTTGTTAATTAATCTCTGTCTAGAGCCTCTGTGAGAATAGATAGTATGGCTGTTTCCTAAAGTGCTTAGACTAAGGCATAAAGATAGAAAGTAGAAAGAAAAATTAGAATACTTTGAGTCAGCCAGTAAACAATCCTTTTCATTTTGCACATTTTGCAGACAGTAGACATGTGAAATACTAACCTAAAAGGTATTTTTGTTTCTAAATACAGCAGAAGCAAAAATAACATCTTGTAACAAAAACCTGAAGAATTTATGGTGTACAAGACAGCATAGCAGGTGACAAATATCCTTCCACAGTTTCTAAAAGCATCAGTGTAATACTTTCCTGTGGCAGAGGCAGGACCTTTATTTTCCCAGTATCTATATATTTTTTTCCCCAGAGGTTGTCTAGGAGTTTGAGATCCCTGTGAATACAAAGGAGCCAGAGCTCTTTCTGAATGCAGGCTGCAGGCATGCAGCCTTCAGCAGTTTACACTCCACTGAGAGCAAAATTATGAATCTTGTATTCCTTGAGAGCACTTGCTCTTCTCTGACCGAGAAGCAGGCCTTCTGCGGCCAGACAAAATTTATGTTCAGATTTCAAAGCCCTGAAAAGAACCTGTTTCAGACTATAGAAATAGCTTTTTATGGATCAGGATTTTTTTCTACGTGCTTTCACATTGTTTGATGGATTCACAGCTTCTGGGGCTGATCTTTTAGGGTAAAATACAATCATCTTGATTCAGTCTCTAATATAAAGGCTTAAGGCTTAGTTAAAAAATACACACAAGTCTTTTGCATATGTTAAAAGACAATAGGAGAAGATTTTTGGAAAATATTTCCATTTATAGATATTAAACATAAAAATTTGCTTTTAAACCTCCAGCTTAACTGATCTTCCAGAATCCAAAAAAGAAAGGATCATATAAATGCCCTGGTTCTTTTACTCTTCTGCACGTGTTCTTGGCTACTGCAAGGATTAGACAGACATTTTCATTGACCCTATTAAACATTCCTTATATTTCAGTGTTCAGCTCCTGCATTAAAAGTCAAGTGAAGCAAACAATAAGAAAACTCACAATAAGAAAATGCAAAACTACTAAATCATTTCAAAAGTAATCGTATACAAAGCCAGAAAAAATTGAAAAGGAAATTATATTCATTTTTCAAATTTCATTTAAATGCTGTTATACAAAAGTGTGAGGCTAACAGAAATTAAGTTTTCTTTCTTAATATCTTGAAGTAATTCTGTAAAGGCATATATTATTGTTCAGGATTAAATTACTCAGTTTTGAGATAATCATATTTAATTTCTTTTCAATCAAATTAGTTTTTGCATTCCACTTCTTATGAAGGTCAGAGTCTGGATCATAAGTGATATGAAAGAATTTCTGCGAGTTGCTAGTAGTGTGAATCTTCAGATGCTCAAAAGTCCTGGAGAGCTCAACACAGTGACATATAGCTATTTATTATACCTGGCAGTTATTTCACCTACCTGTGCTCTGGAGGAGTTAACAAGGCAACTACAGGCTGTATCATGACACACTGTAATATGGAAGCATATATATTTGTGGATATAGTATAAATCTACAGATCTTTTATATCATATTTATAGATAAAATGTGTCTATATTTATATACGGCAGTTTCAGAGATGGCAACACAACAGACTACCTAGAAAAATAATTAAATTAAATTAAATTCAGACATATTCAAAGAAATGGAAATACTTCCTCATGGCCAGGGATTTCACTTCACTGTTCCCAAACAAGACTGGAAGAAACCACATGTTTATTCCAGTTTGTCTTTGTATCATAGCCAACCAGGCAGCAAAATTTTAATTCAAAGCTCCACAACTGCTCCACAAACCTGCTCCACACACACCCATATTCTTCTATATACCTCATCTCTACCTACTGCTGCTGGTAGTTTTGCATAGCTGTTTAGCTTGGATTTGCAGAGAGTAATCAGATATTTCTGCATACTTATTCATAAACAGATAAAGCAGATTTGGAAGTCAGGCTTATATATTTCATTATCACACATTAATTGGTTTTTTCCATGCTCATTCCTTACCTTTTGTTTTTTTTAATACATTATGGAAATACAGAAATTGAGTTGCTTGTAGTATAAACCTTAGCTTTTAAGCTTTCAAGCAGACTTCTTTTCCATTGCCTCGAAATCTGCAAATATGAAAAATGGAAACTATGAGTCCATATAAACTCACTCCTATTCCATATAAACTAGCTACTGTATTTAAGTCTCATTCATTTTAAATAAGCATCACAGTCAGATATGAAGCAAGCAGATAAGTATTGACCTGAAGATAGAGAACTACCTAGTTAGATACCTGTACAGTGTAGTTTAATACCCATATCTGGAAAACTGTGGCCTCATGCTTGCAAGCTCACAAAGGAACCTAGCATGGTAAGTTATGTAAAGTCTTAAAAATTTACGTGAAGCAAAGCAAATCTGTGGTCTGGATGACCCTCGTACAGTTATTTGATGCCTGAAAACCTATTAGATGATAGAATTTTAAAAACAAGCAAGTAAGCTGTAAGATTCATGTTTCTATAGCAGAGAAATTTAGATTCAGATGAAACTCCTAGTAGTGCAAGTCTTTGTGCAAGTAATCTGTTAATGGACAGGGATCTCAGCTGGTATTCATCTGCATATTCTACTGCATATTTCCAATTGCAAATATCTGGATATTAGTTACAAGCATGTTTTGAACGATTAACCCCTCAAATAGTGTTATACCCTGGAAAGGTGTAATATACAACCCTATTTTGTCCAATATTCATTTTTTCAAGAATTTCTAGACAGATTTTTGTAATTTCACAAGTATGGAAATTTTTCTTTCCCACTCATTTCTCTTCTCCACCTGTCAGATTTACAAACTCCATCTGGAAACTGAGAAAAGCAAGCTGTTCATTCCCTCCACTCCCCTTTCTAATGAGGACTCTGCAGACAGAGCTAAGCTGACAGTTTGGATGATGTAGAAGGAAAGCCACAGACCAGCTCAGCTCATTCTTCCATAACTGTATTGATACTCTAACACAGAAGTGAAAAAAAAAGTCTTTGTCATTAAAATAAGTATACGTGACTCCATAACACCCAAGGATGTAGATTCGTAGTAATAAGACATTATTATTTACAATGTTACTTTTCCTGATCATTACCTCTGCATGTTGGTTTATTAGTGGATCTCATTTTATCACATTCTCAAGATGCCTATAAGTAATGAACCAGCATGTATTTCTTTATCTGCATCAAGAAGAAAATGTCTCTGCAAAGCTTCAACAACAATATAAGAAAGAGTGCTTCAGGAGACTAGAATGGCTTTCTTCCAGGAAAAATATCCTCTCTTTTGTTTGCCCATATAGCGTTGTTGGAACATTTATCTGACTATTGAGCTCTACTGTGAGTAGAAATACTGTATTCAGTATTTAACTGTGAAAAAAAAAAATCTGATTTATGAAATCACAAAATAAATAGGAAAGAAAAGATGGCTGTCATCCTAAATGACAAGCTTACAGCAGCTAGGCTCTTTTGAGAAACTGCCAAACATCAGTTACCTCCCACATATGTGACTGCAGTTTTAACATTAAAACATTTAACATTAAAATCATGTAAAGATAACCAACTTTCTGAGATACAACAAGTATTAACAGTTTCATGTTCATTCATTTAAAAGCATATTTGAAAAACAAATCCAATCTGCGCTGACATTTGATATTTTTACAGTTTTTCTGTTAATGCATTACAGCTTGAAAGTGGATTATTATTCCTTTTTGAAAACTGTAAATATTCTTTTATTTATTAGAGAAAGCAATAACAGAAGGATTTACATGAGTGAGTCAAGAGGTATTCAGGGGCTACTCTGTTTACCATGTTTGGTGTATATTTGTGGGTAGAATGAATGTAATGGACCATATAACAATTGACTGACCATGATAAAACCAATGAAAAACAGATATTTATAATGAAATTCTGTAGTCTGTAATTCCATAACATGAACAGAGGTGATTTACATACTAAAAGTGCACAGAGGCAGGTAAGAGAGAAAATCGGAATTGTAATAGGGTATTACTTGACTCGTATCAGTAAGTAATGAGCAAAGTGGTAACATACATATTTTTTTCATTTCCATGACATAGGTGCGAATTGATGGGGAAGGAATTCATATAATTTCTTTAAGTGACAGCTGTGCCCTATTCTTGTGCACCACACAAGCATTTAAACTCAGCAGGGGGAACAGTGCCACCTTCTGAACCATCATGTAGTGAACCACATATATTGGGTGGTTTTAGTTTGAAAAAAAGGCCTGTCTCCTTTATTTTCATGGTCTGCCAAGATTTGACTGTAAAATGGAAGCTTTTTCCACTTTGAGTTGATACACATCCCTACAAAAGTTACTTCATATAGGAAACAAGTTTTTCCTTAGGAAAGTGGGCACTCTCCCCTCCTCAACCCTCTCCCAGAAAAAAATAGTTCTCAATGTGGGTTTTTTTCCAGCACTGGAAGATTTTTTTTCATTATTGTTTACTTTTTCTCTTTCTTCTGAGGAAAATGTACATAAATGTATGTACCTATTTTTTTCACCTGACACCTTCCCCCCTCAAAATGTTGTCCATAAAGTTTCATTTTTAAGCCTATTTTCTCGGTCTATTTTGTATGCAGAGGAGAAAAGGCCCAAAACCAGATATTTTGGAAGATTTGGGTACTGTCTAACACTGCTACACTGTATTTTTAACTTTGTCAGTAGTACATCATGTAAGCATTGCAGGTATGTGAACTAGCAAGTCTCTGAAACCAATTGCATTTTATCCTCTGATATCATATCACCTCCCTGTATCAGTGGATATAAACACCTTTCAGTTATATGTACTTCAATATGATCTTCCATGAACAAGGATTAATATATTATTGGCTAGCTTCTAATAATTATTAAGCAGTAATTTAGCAATGACTCAGTTGTAAATTCCTGATGCTTGCTAATAGTTCTCTGCAGATTTCTTCCATAGCATATAGCCAATTACAAATATAGTTCATAAAAGAACATTTTAAGAAATTATTTGCCATTAGTTTCAGTATAAGTGCCATTCTCTTCTTAAGTCTCATGACAATTAACACTTGTGGAAGGCTAAATCAGGTTCTAGAGATATTTCTTTTGGCTTAATTTAATGTCTAAAAAGTCAGCCCCCTTTGGGGGATTAGACATGATTTGTTCAGCCAAAAAATGGTTCTAATATTCCGTATAAGGGCTTAGTTCATCAGTTGAACAGCTTTGTCATACTTCAAATGACCTTTTTCAGTTCACATCTCATTATGATAGGTATTAGTAGAAGATAAAAACCACAGGAAACAACTATTTGCAAACTCTCATGTTAGAAATTTATTATAAATGAACATTTTTATTTAATCATTTGGATTCCATTTTACTTCAGAAATACTTAAGTAAAAATCAGATTTGCTGCAGAAATTAATAACTGATTCATAAATATTTATACTTTTATTCTAAGAGACGTTATAAACTTAATTGTAGTCTGCACAATTTTAAAAGTAGTTTAATACCTCATCTTCCTTCCTTGTGCACATAGAAATGCCCTTCTTCAAGTGTAATATAAAGCTTATTCAAAAATCATTATTTTAAAATAAGTTAAAAAGTTGATAAGTTAAAAACTTATCTGTGTTTGGCAAAATCCTTTGACGAATGTTTAGAATTCAGCAAAGCTTAAAAATATGCACAATTTTCCCATTCTCAACCCAACTTTTTTTTTTAAAACAGGAAGACTGTAGTCTGTTCAAGGAATACTGTAATTCCACTTTTTCCTAACTGCCAGAGGAACGGGTTTTCATTATTCTCACCCAAAAATAAATGCAAGATTTGATATAAAATTTCAAAGCTATTAGGATTTTTTGTGACACAAAGATGAATTACCAAAGGGTCATACATCCAATTTACTCTCCTCCCTAGCATTCAACAACCTTTTCATCTGATGAAGTCACAGGCAGGATGAACACAGCTCTCAAGAAGTGCTGTGAAGTCTAGCTTTCACAGGACTAGCTACTGCAGGGTGGCTGTGTGGCTGGAGGATGGGATCTACTGGGAGGAACAGAAAGAACTGGTTTTGTTCAGCCTGGAGAAGAGAAACCCTCTAGGGAGACTCTACTGCTGCCTACAAATCCCTGATGAGATGATGGAGAGAACAAGCAGTCAGACTCTTCTTGGATGTGCATAGCAATAGGATGAGGGGCAGCAGGCACTGTCTGGAAAATGAAAAACTCCATTTAGATATTAAGAAACCTATTAATCGAGAGTATCAGGTTGACCCTGGAGTTTATGTCCTCCACAGCCTTCAAGGTGTTCAGGACCTGACTGCACTTAGCCTGGGGAAACCTCGTAAAATTAGACATGCTCTGAGGAGGGCATTGGGATAGATGCTAATGGAGGTGCCTTTCAACTAAAATTATTCTGTGATTCGATGAGAGAAATGGCTAAATTACAGTGGTCAGAGTGGGGTAGAGGGGTGCTTCTCTGGCTTGCAAGGAAACACCTGAATGAACAGGTTAGTTGTTCTGGAACCGAGTGTCAATGTCTATTTCTGCAGCTACCCATTGCATTTAAGCATTTATAGACCCTGGAAGAACTAAAGTATACATTAATCAGACACACTTTCATGAAGTTATCATTATTTCTTTCTATTAAAATGTGATTAATGAGAAATAATTAAGGTTTTAATTTTCCACAATATGAAATGCTAGATGATAGATGGGAAATTTTGCTTGAGAGGCCTAGATTCTGTTTCTGTTGGTTGCTTTTTTTAAAAATTATTTTAAATTGCAGCACCAAATTTTGTGTTTAGTACCTTGAAAATGACCTCTGTTCTGCTCTAGCCCCAGCACTTTTATTCTCTATCTATTTAAGCTTCAGACCAGTAAAATCAACGGCTCTCAAAGATCAGTGATATATAATTTCCAGGACTCCTGGAGGGACAAGCTGTAGCTGTCCTTTTGCAGATGTTAATGGAGAACAGGAAAGAGCACAAATCCACTCCTCACCTCCTCACTTGCAGACCTACATACTATGCAGACTCAATCTTAGGCATTCCAGACCTGAGAGTGTTAAAACATGGTGCTCTACTGCCAGAAGGAGCAGATACCATTCTCTCTCCCAGTTTCATACACTATCAGAGAACTAGCTGTACAGGGAGAAGCTCAGCACTTCTGAAAGGCCTACGCTGCATCTTTGAGCATCTTTTCCTCTTAATGTGTGCATGGCCATTGTTTTATATGAGGAGGCCTTGTGATTAGTTCAGTTAGAATATATTTTTGTTTTGAGCTCTAGCCTGAAAGATATTGAAAGGAGGCTCCAACAGCATTGAAACGTTGTTGCATGTTTTGAAGCTTTTTGAAAATAGCTTTTCTGCTAAAACAAGCTCTTAAAACACAGCCTCTATAAAAAGTGGAATAATGTGTCCGGTGTGACTTCTTAACAACTGGAAACTGAAACTAATTTTTTTGTTTAAAGTCCTCCTTTAAAATCACCTAGAAAGACTCAGCCATTCTACCGGTACTAAAAAACAGACTTGAAGTCCTTCAACTCCAGGAAGCCCCACAGCAAAAAGCATTCCTGATATAGCAGACTAAACTATAATGCTCTTGGCTTGACTGACACACACCTCAGTACATAAGGCCTAAGATAACACCTCACTTACTGCTTCTCTCTGTACGACCAGTGTAGATCCTAAGCTGGGAATAGAGAGGTCCCACAAAACCAAATGGTCCTATAATTATGTGTGGCAGAATGCAGAAGACTACAGAGGAGACCTGACATACTCTTTTGCATATTCTGTTCACTTTCAGAGAACATTTTCTCATGTGCAAAAGACAAAATAGAGCTATGGTGAAGTTCAACAGTATCTTTCCGTATATTCAGTGTCACTGAAATCTAAGCAGGTAAGTGTAATACATTGTATTTTATACTGGCACATAAGAATCAAAATATACTTGGTTTCATTTCTTCATGCAAGGTTTCAGTCAATAAAGGAGATGATCAAGAATATGAAATTGTGATCTGAAGAGGAAATATTTCCCTTCCTAAAGGAAGCTTTATGCAGGACTAAAGTAGCAGAAATAAAAAGAATGAAGGTTTGAGTTAAATAAATTTATAGATTGTGCATTGGGATGTAGGAATTGCATTTTGTTGTTGGAACTGACACTGCTAGAAAGAATCTCCTACAGAATATGTTATCACAAAAGAAATGTTATCACAAAGGAAAAGGAAAAGACAAGCTACCTAGATAGTAACAGTGACCTCTGTTTGGCAGCTACACAGAGTGCAAATTGGCCTCATACTACATTCTTCTAGCTTCTGCAACTGCCAGAAATAAGTGAAGTAAAAATCATAATATTGTTGCCTGCTCAGCAGTCCAGTAGGAGCTACTAGAAAGCAAACATTAGTTTTCATTTGATACATATCTGTTAAAGAATTTTCATTATAGCTAATTAGTCCCAACATTGGATTCTGAACTGGTATTAATTTACTTCTTATATCATGACCACCAGGATGCTTGGGTTCATTAGCTGGCCAGGCTAGTTACCTGCATATAGCTGAGAAGGTTGAAATAAGGTCTTGAATCTTAAGGTATCACCAAACAGATGAAAATCATGCAATTCAGGCTGAAGTACAATAAAGAAACCTGTAAAATAGCAAATAAAGAAATCTAACTGTAAGAGAGAAATAAGGCTACTGATGTTTATCCATTCTGATCTTTACTGCATATCAGTCTGTTTTACTTGCTAAGATAATCCTGCTACAAATAAATTCTGCTAATAAATGATCAAACTGTCATTTATTAGAAAATATTTGAACCAGCAAAGTAAGCTCATACTGCAATCTGATTCTGGGCCTTCTCAGGTGGGAATTTCTCAGCCACCATTTCAGCAGTCATGGGTCACCACTTCCACCTAAAGAAGTCCTTCTCACTCCTTACTTGTGTGCTCCCTGCTCTCAAGGCTCAGTTGTATCCAAAAATTGTTCATGTGCCAAAGTAGTGGATCAGATACAGGATGTGATCTGACAGAAAATGATTTCTCTCTCTCTCCTCTTTCTTTCTAGTTTTCTCTCCTCAGCTCTCTGACCCAATACACTGTCTAAGCACACATAATCATTTGTGCTGGTATAATGGATGGGAGGAATGAGAATAGGAGCATGATTTTAGTGGTGCTCAGGAGTGCTTATGTTTGTTTGCTGAAACTGCTTATTGAACAACCTAGCTTTTAAAATAATTTGATCTAAAATTTAACTAGTGCTTTGTGTCTATGCTTATATACTTGTTCAGGGATATTTTGGTCTAAAGACTTACAAATTGTAAAAGTCAGCAAATTGATTAAATGTTATTGATATATTGTAACTACATGTACAGCATATGTTTTAATATACAATAAAATTCAGAGAAAATATGTATGGTGCATAATTTGCCCTATTTTGCAATAGCAGTCAGTGTATTTCTCATTCTAGGTCATGTGATAGAGAATAATTTACCAGAAGAGACGTAATAAACACCAAATGAGTTATTAGCATTGCAGAAGCAGGATTATTTCTTCAAACTGAGTTGCTTGAAGTTTTCCAGAACTCATATGCAGACTGTATGAGTAAAGTTGAGTATGGGAGAGGGGGGAAGAACAGTGGTATTTTAATATTTGTTCCTTACTACTTGAATCTATTTTAATGGGCAGTAAATTATATTAATTTTCCCCAAGTCTGTCATTGGCAAGTGATGTCCCAGTCTTTATCTCATGTCACAATCTTTTTTATCCTATTTTCTCCCTAACCTGCTGAGAAAGGAGAGGGAGTGAGCAGCTAAGTGGAAGTCTGGTGTTTAAGTTAACTCACCATGGTAAAACCAATTGTGCATAGAGTTTTCAACTTTTCTAATAGTTCTGCTTGTAGAGACTATCTGATTCATCACAGTTTCTTAAAAAACCCTTGAACAAATGTATCAGAGCATTAGAAATAAACCTCCAGTTTATTGCACAGCTGCATGAAAATTTTCTCTAGAGTATTTATTGAGGTAATAAATCCAAGAGGGCCAATGGTATCCTGGCCTGTATCAGGAATGGCATGGTCAGCAGGACCAGGGAGGTGATTCTGCCCCTGTACTTGGCACTGGTGAGGCCACACCTTGAGTACTGTGTACAGTTCTGGGCCCCTCAGTTCAGGAAGGATATTGAAGTGCTGAAGCAGGTCCAGAGAAGAGCAATGAGGCTGGTGAAGGGACTTAAGCACAAGTGCTATGAGGAGAGGCTGAGGGAGCTGGGGGTGTTTAGCCTGGAGAAGAGGAGGCTCAGGGTAGGCCTTATCACACTCTACAACTCCCTGAAAGGAGGTTGTAGTCAGGTGGGGATTGGTCTCTTCTCGCAGGCATCTAGCAGTAGGACAAGAGGGCACAGACTCAAGCTCTGCCAGGGGAGGTTTAGGTTGGATATTAGGAAGATATTTTTTACAGAGAGAGTAATCAGGCATTAGAATGGGCTGCCTGGGGAGGTGGTAGATTCACCATCCCTGGAGGTTTTCAAGACGAGACTGGATGTGGCACTTAGTGCCATGGTCTAGTAACGACTGTAGGGTTGGACTCAATTATCTTTGAGGTCTGTTCCAACCAGGTTGGTTCTATGAGTCTATGATTCTATAATTTGATTAGTAAACTCCAATTAGAACTAAAATAAAGATTCAAAGATTGATATCCTGAAATTTGCATCCCTTCCTTAGTGAATTTCCTTTATAAAGACCATGGAAAGCTTGTTTTATATATTGAGCTAATGCTTGTTGTATATTGTGGTGAGAATTCATTCACTCATGGTATTATCACATATACTTTTAATGCATTTCTCCTGCATGCACAAGTAAATGTTTTAGTTTAGAGGACTATGTTCAGTGCTGTGCAGAAATTGCTTGAAGAGGAAGCTGAGTCAAAGAAAATTTATAGTATGCTTTAGTTTCTGAGCATAGACAATCCTTGAGAAAGAATTATTCTGTAGGCATGGAATATTGAAGCTGACTTGAGATATCAGAGGAAAATGATTGTTTATTTGCTGCTTGATCATATAGTTTAGAAGGGTGGTTGATGCATGCGAAAAAAAAGTGAGATTATATTTGAATGAGTTATTAAAATCTGGATAGTGCCTTTTTAAAAAGCAATTTATTACCTGCAGATATCTATAACCAGTAAGGGAAGAGCTGACTTTCTTTTCAGAGTTAGAAATGAAGAACATAAATGTTATTTACATTGCTAGAGAAAATTAATTTTTCTGGAAATAAAAGTAGTTGGATTTCTCTTTCTTTTGTACTTGGCATAGGAAAGCATGTTGCAAAAGAGAGCACTAGACATATCTGTTGTATGCAATGACTAGGTCACCTGGTCTCTCTGTACTCCACCACATAGTGGGATAAAAACTGTTTTGACATTTATTTTTAATAAGACATATATGAATAAATTGCTGTTATAAAAAGCTTTTGTGTGAAAATTGAGTTAATGACAGACTACAAATCTGCAAGCAGGTGATAAGAAAATAGAGATCTACCTTGCTCACAAACAGAATTCCTGTTTATTTGCATTATTTAAACAAGGCAAGGCACATACCTGCAAAAAGCAATCGAGGAAAACTTTTCTTTAGCATGTTGCAAAGTACACTTGGAGAAGGAGATAATTCTCTTTCTCCAAGCCTCATTGTTAGGAATGAGATACATGAATCTTGAATTGTCTGGAGCAGTTGTCTAGAGATGAACCAATAAACACCCAGTGAGTAAAAGATCAAAGGAAAAACAGATGTAGTGCTTAGAAATTTGCAACAGCAACTCCAGGTGCTGGTTTACCTTATGCATGTGTTATAGCTGGTCCTCCAGTGATGGATTATGGGCTTTGGGAGTGGTTCCATCCTGCCCATCACCTTTACAGCTACTTCTTCACACTGAAACTAGATATGGGGGAATTAGTAAATACTGACAGGATGTGAGGCCTAGAAGCTGTTGATCACATTTTACACACATAACTACATCTGAAATCTAATCACAAGCCATCACACATGAAGAAATTGCTACGTGAGAATCTGGTAAGTGTCACAGCTGGCCAGTAGCAGCTCCAAGTAATAGAATGCATTAGGATGATAAAGGTTTCATCAGAGTTCTGAAGACTACCTTGAGTTCTCATAAAATATTAATTATTATATATTATATATCATAAATTTATTACTATAATTACATACATACATTATAATATATATTATTATATCACCCTGATTTAATTAATACCATTGGCTTGTAGAGTTTATGAAAATGAGAAATGGAATACAAAATTCTATATGAATTGCTTAAGTATACATGCAGACTTCTTTGTGGCCCAACTGCAGCACTTTAATTATAATTTCTAAAATAATGCTGCATTCTTGTCTGTTAAAGGATGTAAAAGCTGTCTGTTATCAGATGTAGAGGCTAATGCTAAACTGGGTGGTTCCCTTGTATGAGTTGTGATTGTAGTTCCAGTAACTCAATCGGAAACAGCTTGAGGGAGTTAGAGTAATATAAAATGTAATTGAAATTATTTTTTCCACAAGTTAGGTCAGTTAAAGAAGCAGTTTAATCTGCACTAGCTAGTCCTGCTTATTGTCTCAGAAGAGATTTATCTTTTATTTCCTGCAGGTTTGGTTCAGTTATGTACTGGAAGTAGTCTAGCATGAGAACCACCACTCCTTTGGCGATGTCTTTTGAAGAAAGTCTTATTGTGGAAAATCTGTTATGTTAAATAGAAACATTTCTACTCTGGGTCACTTTCTTGATAGTGGAGACACGTTATTATCCAATAAAAATATTTTTAGTATTTAGCAACATACTGAAAGCAGTGCACAGAAAAGACATTATGTTCCATGCTTTTAAATGCTTGTTGAAGTAAGAGATTAATGTTCTCAGCCTCTAATATTCACAGCTTGTGCAATCAAGCCAAGCAGATTTGCAGACATTAGTTTCACTTAACACCATTGAAATCTGGGGAGTGCTGAATGTGTTTAAAATATGAGGTTTTATTGGTACTATTTTTCAGAGAGAAATTAGGAAGCTGGTATAATTGTGCTTCAGGAAAATGTCCAAAAATGGCTTTTAGATAAATCTCTGCTTAAAGAAATATCCAAGGAATGGAAAGAAAATCCATTGTCCAAATTGCTATTTACAGCTACTGCTGCTGAGCACAGGACTTTTGCTAACACTGCAGCTTCTCAATGCAAGATCATCAGAAAGAGTTCAAGTCTACACTTTTCTGAGAAAGAGTAGTGCAAAATTATGTTCTGTGCCTCCAAGTGATTGCGTCTCTCCTTTTTCCAAAATGTAATATTCAAAGGCATCTTTCTTGTCTGAGAAACTCCATTGCAGGGAATTTTGCATCTGTAGCCACATTTGCGATTCCTTAAATTGGACTCTTTTCTCATGTCCTTCTATAGTTTTCTTTATCACAGAAGTCCTTCTGATATAAATGAAAATAACATATGTATTACAGAAACATTAAGTTGATTTGATCAGATAAGCATCTGATCTTGAATGTGTACAGCTGCAGACTTGACAAGCACAAGCCATATTGAGGATGGTAGATTTCTGTCATGAGGCCTGTCATTGTGGCAGGTTGACATGCACTGTCAGCAAAACAGGACTGTGACTTCTCTCTGGTGTTTCTAAGGAATAACAAAAAAAAAGCCAGTGCTCAGAAGGTGTCTAAAGTGACATTTAAAGGTTTAGCTGTTGAAACACCCAGGCTCCCATTGTACTTGTTATTGTCTACTGACACTGAGGATACATTCTTCAGGTTTTTAGTGTTTCAGTATGAAACAGAGTGAAAGAGAAAATTGCCTCTATTCACATCACAGCTGAGAAAGACTCACAGAAAGGCAAAAACCTTACACCTATTATACCCAGCTGTTTCTGCAGAGCATTTTGTCTGCTTCATGCATCAAAATAACTCCATGTTAAAACTGCAAAATCACCAGTCCATCACATTTGCCTCACTGTCCCTTCCACCCCCTAGATTTACTTCTTACTTTTTCCTTAACAGGATGTTTGGTTGCTTGTATTTGGTTTCTTTTGTTATCTTTTTAAAATTTTTGTGTAAAACTTACAAAGTGATTTTGTTAATTATTTGAAATTACATCTGGCAACTATCAAGAAGTCTATCCAAAGAAGCTATAACTATGGAGTTCTACTGGGGAGTAATTCCTAGATGAGCCTTTACACATCTAGGAAACTTAATTTGGTATTTAAGGTGTTGCAGTATGCAACATTGATTTTAAGGAGAAATGTTTCACAGACCTTTTAAATAACAAAAATATGTGAAGCTACAGACTGATCTTTCTATTGCAAATTTGTTTGAAGCACAAGTGGTTCTCTTAGCCTTAGAACTGAAAATAATTTGCAGCATATACCTTCCAGACTATCGAAATACAGAATATAAAATTTGCAGCATACAGATATGCTGGAAGCAAAGATTCACCAGATTTTGAGTCATCCTTGGCTTATATTTCAGTGACTGAGACTTCTAAAAATGAAGAAAAGGCAAGTTTTCTCTTGAAGCATGTGCAAGTGAAGATAGTACACATACTGCAGAAGTGTTTGAACAAACATGATATGCCTACCCATTCAGACAGATGATAAATATTACCCACTTCTGCTCTTTTTATCTTCTCTTAGTGTTTTATTCACAGAAAATGAAGTGCTTTCTCAGAAACTGTAAGATTCCTGTCTGATACAAACATTAATTTTGGAGAAGAAACAGGAGGTAAGACTATATGTGTGACAGTGAAACTGATGTTTAAGAATATTTGCAGGATGAAAGGTTTAATAACATTTGATTTTCTGCATGTTCCAGTGTGCTTGACAATGTGCTGCCATTTTATTAAAAAAAAATTAAAAATCACAAGGGTTTTTAATATTAGATATTGTAAGTTTGCAGCTTACAGGCACACTGCAGTGCTGCTCGAATTCCTGATGAAATTTGGTGGGATTTGTTTCTGAATTATTTAAGGAAATATATTCTCTTAGTCACATTTAAAGTAGTAATTAAATTATAGAATCATAGAGTCACTTATGTTGAAAAAGACCTATAAGATCATTGAGTTCAACCATTAGCCTAGCACCACCATGTTCACCACTAAACCATGTCCCTAGGAGCCACATTGAAATAAAGATCTACAGGGTTTAATCATGTGGACTGTAACTCTGCTGAGATATTATATAGGACACAGAGGCATATGGAAAATGGACACTTTTGCCTCTAAAAACAAAAGATATTTTTTTCCCTTAAAGGGAAAGACCCCAGCTGCTTAGCATCAGAGAGGTCAAGCTGGCTACAGAACAGGAGATTTGAGCATGTGGGACCAAGATTTCCTCAGGGGGTCAACAAAAACATACCGAATTTGGTACAAAACATATCCTAGAAAATGCATCGAAATTCTCCAAAGGAGGGAATATTCAACATGAAAAATATTAATTCTGCTGCAAAGACCAGAATATTATTTCAGATAGTTTTGGAGTGTAATTTCAGACTGGTGTCAATAATCATGTACACCTCAAAAAAGTCTATAATTTTGCTGAAATTTCCAGTCCTCCATAAATGCTTTACACAGTTTTGTTGACTGGGAAAATACATTTTGGTTCTTTCCAATCAGTATGAACAATTTATTCTAGATTCATAAAGAAAGTGAGATGAATGTGTTTTGATAAAAAAAAGTAAAAGACTAAAACCAAACCTGATTTTCAAATACAGGTTTACAAGTTCCAGAGGATAAATGACCAAACTAAAAGTTAGCAAACTCCTTTGCAGAGTCATGTCTGCAGCTGTTCAGGTTGAGCTCATGCCTCCCTGTTTCTGGGACACAGGACTGACACTGCCCTCAACTTTGTGTCATCTGCAAACTTGCTGATGGTGCACTCAATCCCCTCATCCAAATCATCAACAAAGATATTAACGTGCACTGGGCCCAGCGCTTACCCCTGGTGAGCCCCACTAGTGACCGGCCAACAACTGGATGCGGCACCATTCACCACCACTCTCTGGGCCATCCAGCCAGTTCTGAACCCAGTAGAGAGTGCCCCTGTCCAAGCCATGGGCTGCCAGCTTTTACCGGAGTATGCTGTGGGAGATGGTGTCAAAGGCTTTGTTGAAGTCCAGGCAGACTACAAGCATCGCCTTCCCCTCATCCACCAGGTGGGTCACCTGATCATAAATGGAGACCAGGTTGGTCAGACAGGACCTGCCCTTCCTAGACCCATGCTGGCTGGGCCTCATGTCTTGTCCATCCTGTAGGTGCTGTGATGATCACACTTAGGATGATCTGCTCCATGACTTTGACAGGCACTGAGGTCAGGCAACAGGTCTGTAGTTTCCTGGGTCCTCCTTGCAACCCTTTTTGTAGATTGATGTGACATTCACCAACTTCCAATCATCTAGGACTTCCCCAGTGAGCCAGGACTGTTGGTAAATGCACCTGTGCACGTGACCAGGCGTAGCAGAGTATTTATGTCTTCTGTTTTCTGGAATTTGTGGTTGTACTTTCTATTACCTACTCCACTTAACTGCCCACTTTTCCTGTGGGTAAGACCATTCCTATTGTAAGCAGCACATGAGTAATATAAGTAACCTGTCTGATTTAAGTAATATCCAGTGACCCAAAATGATCAGTGCAACCATTGATCATTCTCAGACAAGTGCTTCAACCATATTACCGTATTGCTACATGTTTTCCGAACAGTATTGATGTTGATGTCATCATAATGATATCCTTGTAGGCTATTTTATAATTTCATTGATATAGGAAACAATTCTGAGCTTCTTTGCCTTCTGTGGTTTAAAGCAGTCTAGTAGTTTAGTGGTACAAGTTTGCTTTAAAAAAAATCAATTAATTAAATGCAAAAAAATATATTGGCTTACTTCATCAAAGATGTTACAGCAGAGTGGATAATTCTCTTCTTTTGATATAAAAGCTTTGAAAGTTCCAACTCAGTATATCCTATTCAGCTTCTTCTTATTGAACTATGATAATTGACACATAGGATGAAAAAGAAAACTGGGCAAAATTTTTCAATAGCAGAGAGAATCTGTGTGAATTAGAAAGGCACCGGTAAATAATGGCATTCTGAAGAAGAGAATAATGACATGAAAAAAGAGAAGTCATATTATTTTATTAGCAAAATCAAAATAGGAAAATATTACTATACTAATGGCATTTCAGCCAAAAGCCATCCTAAGAATCAAAACCAGCAGGTAAATGACACAGGATGAACACTTAGAAGCCACATGAGGTGTATTGAAAGGCATAAAGGATCCCAAATCCTCTCTGAATATTGTCAGATCAGCCATTATCACTTTATCTTCTTTATTCTGTGCTTGATTCAAAGCATTTGTCAGGGCATTTGCCCTCATTTCGGTTGCCATCAGAAGAATTCTTAAATCAGTGGTGATTGTCATGGATCCTGGTGAAAATAAAAAAACCCACCACAGTTGTAAAGCAGTAGAAGAAAAGAAAGAAATTGTTACTGGAATTTTGTCTTTAAGCATCTGTCCATTAAGAACCAAACCTTGCTCTGTATGAATGGGAACTAAACAGATTTTTGTAATTCCTGGTGAATGTGCATTCAGTAGAAGAGCGTGACAAATTGGAAGTCACACCATAGGGAGAAAACAAGCATTATATAGCTACTTAAGAAAAGCCTTGAGAGCAGTTCTTTATTGTTTTGGGTATCTGTTCCGAGATATTTAAAAGAGCAACGGTGTATGAATTCACCATCATGATCATGTTCAGGTTCAGTGCCTGTGGTCTTACACCTAGCTATGTCCTAGAAGATATAAATCTTTATTCTGGATAAGCTGATAGATAAATGGCAACAGTAAAAGTGGCTACATATACACTGCATCTTAGGGACTTCACTAAGGCAGTCCTCAAGATCAGGATCATGTGCCATATAGATGACAATGCTATAATCATGTTCCCAGGCATGACTAGAGGATACTTTTCAGAGCAAGTGAGACTCCATGTACATGAAAGACTAACTGTTTTACTAAGAGGCACCAAGTAGGTGGGTTTCAAAGTATATTCTACATATAACTCCTTTATGCCAATCAAATGCTGGTGTAGGTACATTTTGGAGTGCCTAGTTTTTCCACCCAGGACATTGGCATAATTAGGCCTCAGCAATTTGTGTTGTCTTAATGATAAAAACCAAGTTGTTCAGTTGATTTTTTTTTTTTTTTTGCTCCCTTAGCTGGTATGACGTATTTCAGCACTGCAGCCACTATTGTATTAAATAGTTTACAATTAGATACAATTTCTTTTCAGAATTGCTTGTATCTGTAAAACAGTGAGGATAATTAATCACTGACACAATCATGTTCTTCATTACTTGGTGAATTTAATTAAAACTGAAGTAATGAAGTTAGTTTTCAGCTCACAAAACATAGACTCCTGATTCCCACTTTTGAAACTCTTGTGCACCCTAGTGGGGGGAATTTCAAATGTTTTGACGGCACCACAGACAGCCTAATTGAGTGGTGCCAATCAGAAAATATTTCAGGCTTCTTCAAGTTGTTGATGCTGCTGTCAACTGAATGGTGAATCAGACTATAACTCCTATTTAAAACTCAATGTCCAGCTTTGTGTTTGACTCCTGAACTGTACTTCTTTGATTCCACATCTTACATTGTAAATTAAAATTATGAACATTAACTGACAGTCTTGGAAGATATTTAAGCACTTAAATTTAGAAGTGTGAACTGCCTCATTTATCCCAATCAGGGACTTGATGTCTTGTTTACTAGCCAAGTTTTTCTGTCCTTCTGGTGTAAACATCAATTACAATTAGACACATTTTATTTCAGCTGCAAGAGTACAAGTGCATCATCTTTGCCAAGGTACAGAAACCCCCTTTCTATGAATGATACAAGGAAGTTTCTGTCATATTTCAGTGATTGCTACAGGACAGATATGACTACATTTCTTCGATCTGTAAATTTTAACAGCAGAAATAAATTCTCACCAAACTGTGTTTTAACAAGGACTTGATAGCCATTTATTCCCTATAGTTTCATATATGTACACACAGAATGGTTGAGGTTGGAAGAGACACCTGGAGATCCTACAGCCCCACCCAATGAGTTCAACCAGTGTCAGATATAGCAGGTTTCCCTAGACTGTATCCAGCTGTGTTTTGAATACATGTAAGGATGAAGACTCCACAGCCTCTCTGGGAGCCTGTTCCAGTGTTTTATTGCCCTTACACTATTTTATTTTTGTTAATGTTAATGTTCTTCTGTTTAATTTTGTACCTATTGCCTCTTGTCCTTTCACTGTGTACCACTGAGAAGAACCTGGCTGCATCATTTTTTACAAGTTCCTTCAGGTACTTAAACACTTTGATATCCCAGGATATCTTTGCTGCAATTTAAAAATTCCCAGTTCTTTCAGCCCGTTCTTATATGACAGTTGTTTCAATCTAGTAATTTTAGAGGCACTATTGTGTATGTTCTTTCTTCTGCATTGCCTTTGCCTTTATCCTTCACAGAAGCTGTCAATTTTTACTAGGACTATTGAAGAGAAAGGTGATGTTCTTAGGCAATATGTAATTTCTGTGGCTGAAAAATGGTTCAAGGCATTTTTTTTTTGGACAATCTGCATCTCTATGAATTTTGGACTATTTTCACAAAGGATTGACCCTTAAACCTCTATGAAATATTTATTTCTGTACTGTCAGACAAAGTTGAGATTGACTATTGGGATGTTGTAAATAAATAAGGAATGCATTTAAGTGTAGAATTAATGTAGTTTCTGTTGTAGGACTCAAAAAATGCACTACAAGTTTCTGATGTATTACTTGTGAGATTTAATTACACCAATAATAGCTTGCAATCTGAAAGGAAAAAACCTGCAGGTGAGCTTGCCTCAGGAGCTTGGAGGGTGGCTATGCCCTCCTACATGCCCTGCCTGCATGAACTGCTGCACCATGCCCTGACTGCCTGCCCTAGTCACTCATGCTCCCTGGAGCTGTTTAAATTTCCTGCAATTGCTCTGGAAAGGCCCTCATCATGTCAGTTTTGCTTGTGAGGGCTGCTGGTTCCTGCTGGGCCTCTGTGCCCTCTCTTGGGTTTCCCTGACTCCTAGATCCTTCAGGTGTTTCTCCCCAGAATTCACTGTAGCTGCCTCTGTGGTCGCCACTGTCACTGTGTGCCTTGTCGATTGACTAATGTTAGTTTAAAATTACTAATAAAATAATTTTTAAACAGAGTAGTTTGTTTCTCTAGATGCAGATGAAAGCATGCCTGGGAACTGCTGAAAAGTTACTACTTTCTAGTTTGTGACTTTTTTTAAATTTTATAATTTATTTACACTGTTTTGTTAATTTCAAATGTTCACATGCTTGGATGAAAAATTCAGGTATGCACGAAATTACTGCATTGCTGTTGTGGTACTTATGTATCATACATGAGACAAACAGATCCTTTAATTTTCACTATGTAATGCTTCTGATAGCTACAGTTTCCATCACATAATGGGAAAATCTGTTTCCCTTGGTTTCTATTGCCCAGTAGAGTATTTCCAAAAAGATGGAAAAAAAGGTAATATTAAAATGTTGCAAAATCTTTGCAACTGAATCCTTCCTTCCTTCCTTCCTTCCTTCCTTCCTTCTTCCTTCCTTCCTTCCTTCCTTCCTTCCTTCCTTCCTTCCTTCCTTCCTTCCTTCCTTCCTTCCTTCCTTCCTTCCTTCCCTTCCTCCTTCCTCCCTTCCTCCCTTCCTTCCTTCCCTCCCTCCTTCCCTTCTGGTATGCCTAAATTTCACCTCTGATGAAGAAAACTTACTATTCAGGGCCCAGAAAGGAGTACTAGCCCCCTCTTGTGGAAATATGCCTTTGATTCTCCAACGTTTTAATGTGGTGAATGTTCCTGAAAGCATAGGCAGCACTGTATCATACAACATGTATATCAGTGTAATATTTATACCAAAAATATAGCAAAAAAATAAACCTAGTGTAGTTTGACAACTACCTCTCAGCAATTGTTTTATATATATATAGCTAGCACTAGCTCACTTCTTGAGTATCTTCTTGTGTGTATGAG
>NW_008675693.1:35667-79194 GCF_000695815.1 Acanthisitta chloris
AGTTCTTTCCTTAAAAAGCTCCTGCTGTGCTGCTGACTGCCTGGAGCTGGTAGAGCCAACAGTGGTAATTATCCCTTCGGAGTTCTTTTGAAAAGATTCTGGTTATAGAAAATATGGTTTGAAAAATTAAAAGAGAATGAGGATAATGTTTTATTAAAATAATTAGGATGCTTATTTCCTGTTTATTGTAAAATCAACTGATCAGGTGGAACTAAAGTTGACATTTAAGGCATTTCTGTGAATTACACTAAAGAAAATGCCTTTTGATGAAAATCACTGTATTACATTAAAATATATGGTGCAATATTATTTACTGTAAAGGTATTTTTATCTAAGATTCAGAGGAGTTAAACTAAATGTATACTGCAGTTTGGCTGGTTCAAATCAGCAAAGCAGAAAAATCTCCCATTGCCAGCTCATTACAACATGGACATAGCAATTGGAGTGTAGGGACCTTTCAAACGTTTACTCTTTCTTGGGTTGGTATTTGGAAACATAGTGTGGTGCTCTGTCTGACAGTCATCTGATATAATAAGGATTTCAGACACTGAAAATCAGCATTCTGGACTTCATGTTTTACAATTAAAGAATGCAAAAAGCAAGGGACATGCTAAGAGTTCACTCAGCGAGGAGCCAATTCTAATTGACTGCATTACATAACTAGACATATTTTTCTAAGATGCAGTCTTGTAAAACTCAGTTGAACTGCAGCAAACTTTTCATTTAAAAGCACCTTATAAAATGTAACAGATGGCTCTATGTTAATGATATTAATTCAAATAGCTCCTGCCCTGAATATTTTCTCTTTTGCTGATTTACAGATATGCACCCCTACTCAGTAATTTGTGAGCTGGAGAACTCTTTTAGCCTCTTTTTGCGTGGTAAGGTCATAATTTTTGGTGATTATGACAGACGTTTCTTCTTTGTGTTCCTTCCAAGTTCAGTTAATCTATTAGAAATATCAGTATCTGGAATTATCAATGGTATTCTAAATTTATTTTCACTGGATCTTTAAGCAATGCATTACTGTTAGTTTGTAAATAATACGGAGAGATGATTGGCAAATTATTTTGCCTTTGTAAAGATGATTTCATGTTGACAACTCACAGCCATTCTGAGATCTGCTGCTGCAGTCAGAATTTTTTTCCTTTATAGTACTTCTAACAAGGTTCAAGGTTATAGAGGTTTCTTGTTATTAATCTCCAAGTACACAACATTTTAGTTCAGTTCACACTGTAAATTTCAGTCATCTTGTCTTCACCTCTAAACTACCACAAATCAAACTCACGCTTCACTCAGATTTAAAAAGGTATTAAGATCTGTTTCAAAACAAATAACTTCTCTGTGACTGATGCTTTATTTTATAGCATAATCTATTCTGATTTCTCTTGGCCGAGTTACTTACCAAATTTAGCATTCAACTACTTATCTCAGTTTATCATACTTCATTTGTAATGTCTTGTTATTCTAATTAAATTGCTAGCATTACAGATACAGAATCTTACTTCAATAGAACTATATACTGCACAATAAGAAAAGTTCCTCGGAGACATGCTCATACAAAACTCTGTTGAACTGAGGGAAATATTTCATGAGCTAAGCAGAAAAGAAAATGTAGCCCAATTAAGATTACAAGAGAGGACTGATAAGGATTATGTGATAGAGCAATATCATGATGAGTATTTCTGTTTTATTTTCAGTTTGCAAACACATTGTATGCCAAGGATCTCTGTTTAGAGTAAAACTTGGGCAATTTGATATATGTACACACAGGAACATGCTTCCCCCTCACAACCATGCATTTTGATCATATATTAGCAATGACCTACACCTTCTGTTGCATATAGAATAAGATCTCCAAAGTATTCCAAGTCTTTTCCCTGTTGACTTTCAGCTTTTTCCTTTTCCTTCCCTCCCCCACCCTCCCTTGAAAAATTACTTAGGCAAATAGTTAGCATTATTAAGGGCAGGAAATGAAACTGCAGAGTTAAATGGTGTCTATAAACGTGCAAAGACCTGTGTTCTTAATTTGTTTTGGAAAGTCTAGCACTTAGAAAGATCACAATTTCATTAGCTGGTGTTTTTTTTTTGCTGCTCTTTTTGGTTTACTTTTATTCACCTGTTCATATTTTTACACTTTTAGAGTTCGTTTCCATAGTTGCAACCTGTAAAGAGAAAAACTCATCCAGCAGCGACATGAGGCATTGCTTCATATTGCAGACAGGTGCCCGTGCACTCCCTCCAGTGGGCAAAGCTAAACCTGCTAGAGCTGCAGGATTTGGCCGACGGAATACACCAAGAAAACCCCTAACCTAATCCCCACCAACCTGGAAGCAAAGCTGAAGTGGTAATTTGACGTATTTTTATGTATTTAGAGAACTAAAAAATAGCCTTTAAGTATTAATCCTGATCTAAATGTGGGAAACTCACAATTATTTTTACAGACAAACTTTTTAGGATTAAGGAAGAATTGTGAACCCCTTACTCTGGGAAATATTCTAGTTACACATACAAGAAATACTTTTGCTTATTCTGTTTTTGCTCCTTATACGAATATTTTATTGAAGTAAGTTTAAAGAATAAGTAAAATTCTCTTATTAAAAAGTAATATTTTAATATAGACCTGAAGACAATGTTGTACTATTTTTGGTTTAGATTAGCTGCATCTAAAAGAAGGTTTGGAAGAACCATGGCATTGCTGCATAACTACACCAATTATTTCAAGTACTTCTGCAAACTACTGTTGTTTGGAGTTACATTATATGACGGTGATATTACAGACCTACTCTAAAATCTTCCACTCAGATGAATAATTTGAGCATATCTGAAGGTATGATATTTAATTTGATTGTATTCTGACAGTGACCCATATTATGCATTTTGATTATTCAGTATCTCAAAGCTGCAGTTTACAGAAAATTACTGCTTTCTGGTGTCTTGACTGTAATTCTGTTTTCCCCAAACAGTAAATGAAGCCAAACAAATCTGTTATATTCCCTGACATTTTGTTTTTTGGCAGAGCTACTGAGTTATTTTTAAAAATAAATAAAACCCTGAATCATAAAAATAAACATGATAAAAAAATAAGAGTGCCAAAATCTTCATTTACAAAACAGGTGAATTAATTTTTTTTAAAAAAAAGTATTCCTTGTTTACCTGGTAATTTTCAAGTATGGTGCTTTTCACCCTCTTGGTAAGCATCTTGAAGGGCATCCAAGTAAATGCTACTGTAGTATTTTCTGTGCTAGAATCCTGGGTAATTAAATTGTGAACAATTGCTTCTCAATGGACACATTTTCAGCTAGGAAAATTGCTTTGAATGACAATCCAGCCAATGTAAGGAATGGGGATGTGAATTGCCTCCTATCCTATTGCTGTGAGACACTATATAATGTAGGTTATACTATTTGCACTAAATAACTGAGTATCTTTTGTAGCATATGCAGACTGCTTGTAATTCTTTTCCTGCAACTATGTCGTGGCCTTCTGCAGTCCAATGGTTCGCACTGGTATCTCTTAAGAATGGCACAGAGTAAGTAAAGTAAGTAAAAAGAGTTGTTACCTACCACTTGTTTTGCAAGAAGTAGAAGTCATCCTACTGAACAGAATAAATGGATTTTTCACGTACTAGTAGTAGTTTACACTATTAAAACATGGAACTCATTGTTAACGGATGAACCTGAAAGCATTGCTAAGAACATGGATTTATTTCCTTATTTTGAAATTGAATCAGTACACTGTCAGTGTCTATCTAACAAGATGGTCCTCTGTTTTCTTTGTTACTCTGCAAAGCCTTGTAAGACTTGGGTTACTCTTGTTGAGTCTCAGGAACTCATGACCTCTTTTACATTCTGAAGGTCTTCAACATTTTTCTTGCTATTATTTCAGTTCAGCAGTAGTATCCAGCAGTTGTCAGAGTCCTGCTGTATTCCCTAAAGTGTTTGTACCTATACACTACCCTAGTGTACCTTTAAAAAATGAAATCTAGAAAATGCTTTTTGGACTCATCAGGTTTTTAACTTCTCCAGAATTTTTATCCATCTGAAATGCCCATTCCTGTGTGTGACTTAATCACACTTGATAAGCTCTGGTAGTTCATTGAAATGATTCTGTTCTCTCCTGTTCCCTCTCAATAAATTTACACATATGTATTCTTATTTACTAGAACAATCAAATGTCAGTAGTTTTTCTACTCCTTCTGAGAGAAACTTCACTTTACTGCTTACTCTTCTCTTTATGTAATTTAAAGATGAAAAATCTAATACTTGAATCATATTTCTCTGGCAAATTCTTTTCTTTCCTTCCCATACCTGCCAGAATGTCTCAGTTCTTACTGATATTTACACTATGCTTTAAATGAAACAAATATGTTTTGGAATTGAAACTGGGAATAAACTATACTTGTGAATATTGGTAGAATTTGTGCATGCTATAGCAGTAAACCAAGCTGTGAGAAACTGCAATTAATAAAATTATTCCTGAAAAAGATGATATTTCCATTCATTTAACTGTATTAAGGTATACATCTCTGTTTACTTTGACCTTTAAGTAGTTAAAGGACAGAAAATGTTACTTCACACTATATGTAACATATGTTTGCTTGGCTGTAGTTAAATCTGTAAGTTGTGCTGGTTTGTACCAGCCAAGCTCCCTTGTGAATTTTATTTTGCTAGCTGATTGCTTCAATTCAATTGCAATGTTTCTGCTAAGTACAGTGGGCTTGTACTTTTTTTTTTAAGCTGAGATATTTGAGTTTAAGATATTAGCTCTTTTCTCAAAAGGTGGAGAAGGTTTTGGAACTTAACAAGAAGAAAGCAGTGTCCCCATTGGGAAACTAAAAATGTGCATTTTCAAGCACTAAAGTGTAGTTTATCTTGCTTTTAATATTTCAGAGAGCTCTTACTCATTCCAATATCATGCAGTAGCAAACAAAAAAACCAGCCAAGACTGTGACATACAGAGTAGAGTCTTATATTTTAGTCTCTCTGGTTTTGGTTTTTTTTAATGTTTGCTGATTATCCAGGAATTATTTTTTTTTTCAAATAATTGTGTAGATCCTCTTCATTTATTCCTGCTTCTTAGTTAACCTATTTAGGACCAGAAGTTCCTCTATGACTTTAGTATTTGGAGGCTGAGAAAGGCATAACACACTGACTACTCTTATGTACTGGAGATACTTTTTAGCATGGCTGTTCATAAATCAGATGTAGAAAGCAAAAGAGAAGGTAAGGAATATGGCTAACTTACAGCCTTGCAGCACAGAACTAGTGGGTAAATATCTTGAGATTGATCTTTTACATAGGAAGATCCAATGAAGGGAGACAAATATGGGAAAAATACGAGATTTGTTCTGAAGTTTTTGTTCTAGCAGAAGTTTGATTTATATGAAACAGGGTTTCTTCTACAGGAAAAGAGACATAAAGGACATATGCCTTTTCTAACTCTGAAAGAGAAGAGAGATACTCTGTTCTGAGTTTTCTCTTTGGACAGACTCCTCCAGACAGACAATGATGCCTGCAGCTGTAGGTCCTCCCCTCTGCCTGCCACCCAGCTCCATATCCAGGTGTGTACACATATACATGCACACATGTTCCTACTGTCAGTAAGACTACTTTCAGCTTGCTGATCTGAATTACATTTCTTTCATTCTCTATTTCTTTTTTTTTCATCTGCTCTATTTTTCACAGAATCACATGGAATCACAGAATAGATAAGGCTGGAAGGGACTACACTGTGTCATGTAGTTCAACCCCCCTGCTCAAGCAAGGTTGCCCTACAGCACATTGTACATTATTGTGTCCAGATGGTTCTTGAATATCTCCAGTGAGGGAGACTTCACAACCACTCTGGGCAATCTGTTCCAGTGTGCAGCCACCTGCGCAGTAAAGGAGACCTTCCTCATATTCAGATGGAACATCCTGTCCATGAGTTTCTGCCCATTTCCTCTTTTTCTTCTCAAGACGCTATGAAATTCCTGAAGATTTTCAAAACTTGTCTTGATAAGGCTCTGAGAAAACTGATCTCTTATCAAAATTAGTCCTATTTTCAACAAATAGTTGGACTTGATGACCTCCAGAAATGCCTTCCAACCTAAATTGTTCTTTGTTTCTTTTGTCTGAGATACGTTTCCTCTTGAATGAAGTTATACATGTCAATTTAGTATATGATTCTTTGTGATTCAACAAAATCACCTACCACCTTCTCCTGCATTCTTTCTTTGTGGGAACTGATTTTATTTCTGAATATATGCACAAGCATGAATAACTGTCTTGCAGCAAAGGGATGTAAGTGTCTTTGGTGCAAGAGCTCATTTTCAACCACAGTTTATAGCCTCTTCAAAAAAAGAATCTGACCAGGCATATAACTCACCTTTAGGTCATTTCACTTTTGTGTATTGCCCATATTCATCTTTGTATCTTTCTGTTCCCTGCTCTTGGGGCAGGGATTCACTGTGACATGAATTAACATTCAGCTAGAAATAGGTGCATTTTTCAGATACAAGTTCATTGTGCATATGAGAGACATTTTTCATATGAGAGACAGTATGTAACAATCATTAATGGGAAGTCATGGAAGAAAAAGAGTACAGATCATTTTAAGGTGGAATAGAATATAGATGTGACTGCCTTAGAAAGTGGAGGAATGGGCTTGATATTCAGAATTGTGGCTTAGTCTTTCTCTATAAAGACAATGAGAGCTTTGAAACTAACTTGAATGGAAATGGAGCTAATCCGTTCTGAATCTTTTTGCTCCTCAACTAAAATCCTTATTTAAATTCTGGCTGCGGTTTTGTTCCTAACATGTTCTGCTGATGCAATGCAGTACTGATCCATGCTGCCATCTAGTGTTTGTAGGGGAAAGCAGTCGGCAGCTGAATTTATTTTCATAGATGCTGAAAGAACAGCAATTCTTCCTCTTTACTGCTGTGAGGGCTTTCCTGTTGCCTCAGTTTTAACCTTGAAATTAGTCTTATGGAAAATTGCCTTTTATAAGGGAAAAACCCTCTCAGAATTTAGTACAAGTTTACGTGGGAATGGTTTGGAGACAAAGAGTAGGGATGTGGGGATGACAGGGAAGAGAAAAGCGAGTGATAAACAAGGCTGCAGGCAGCCACCAGAGGAAAAAAAACCCCACTGATTATAGCTGCAGCCATCTTACTGCTCAGAGAATCAGAACAAGTGCAGTGGAGTGGCCATCTGAACCAGAATAAATACAGCAAGGGGTGTAAGTGAAGAATGTCGTGACCTTGAGAGGAATAGAAATGGCATGTAGAGAGAAAAGGTGAGGGAGAAGTATTAGTGCACTCACCAAAGGGTTTTCAATTTAGCTGGCAACTTAATATGGGCTAAATAACACTAATAATTCATACTTTCCAATTAGTGCTTTAATAAAACAATATGCATGCATTGATACAACTAAAATTAATGAAGTCCTTAAAGACTGCTCAATAAATTAGCCTCACATCTGCAAAATTATTAGATTCCCCAAAAGAGTCAAAAAGCTCAACCACGGGAAAAAGGCATTGATGTGAGAGATCATTTAAAATAACTATATGGTGCATAGTAAGGGTCTCCCAAAGCATGCTACATATCAATGTAAACATATCATAACTCATTACACTTAATTAAAATAATTGTAAGAAAAAGGCTTTGAATTCTAATGACAAAATAAAAACATGGGTGCATGATTACTTTTCCTTTCTTCAAACTTGAAGAGCATTCAAAAGAAAATGGCTATGCATTGAATATATATTTTCATTTGAAATGTACTTTTAAAGGACTTTTCTGCTTCCCCAAAATTAAGAGCATAGTTTTGATAAAGCAGTCTTTCAGCATACACATACCTGTATAATCCTTGTTGGCAATTTGCTGTTATCAAAAATTACTACTTAAACATTAGCAGTATTTTTATGAGCTATCCTTACTTAGAAAAATGAAGAACAATATTGATTTTTGATTGAAATTCTTCCTTGAATTGTAAAATTAAAACTATGCTTTTATTTTTATATACATAGATCTAGACATATACTTGTAATTGCTTCTTTTACTGAAACTAAAATAATATGCAGACAAAGAAACATATGACATCCTAAACATTTTCAGAATATTCAAAAAATTGAAATTTCCCTCCACAGATAGGCAGGAGATAGGTCCAGGCATACCATAAATAGAGATGTCTAAAGTTCTTAGGTGATATAGAAAAAAACTATATTGAAAAATCCAATTTTTTTTTAAGACTGAAATTATATAGAAAAAAAATTATCATTGTCAATCATTCCATTAGATAGAACATTATAATACTAGTCTGAGGTTATAAATGTAGAGCATCTTGCTTCAAATAAGCAGAAGAATATACTTCAGTTTTGCCTTACTGATAAGAAATATTTGAGTCTACCAAACAAATTGATTTCAAATGGAAAGCAATGTACCTACTGAGCTCTAAACATTAAACAGAGTCTAACAGTATTCACAGACAAATAAAAGAAATAAAGACATTTTTTCCTTAGAAGTTTTAAGAATTACTGTGGTGATGTTCAAGAAATTTCTTCCTTCTTTGCACATTTTGGGAATATATCAACAAATAGTTGCATATTCGAAGGACTTTTCTTACCTATGCTATTTTTCAGGAGATGTCATGTATTCTGTATCTGCTTTTTGTGCTGCAGAAATGGGTTAAAATTGTTTTAAGATTTCCTCTGTAAAGGCAATTGTTTTATCAAACTGTGAAGATCTCAATAGTAGCTCTAACACGTACAAAAACATAAACTTGCTTATGTTGTGAAATGTCATGAATCAGAATGTTGACAGCAAAAGAGGGTGCTGGGTCTCACTGGAAACAGCCAGTGGTCCTGTAGAATAATGAAAAAGCTGGTGATGGCTTAGTCTATGGAAAGCATTTACCATGCAAAGGACTCAAGTGTTGTTTTGCATTCTCTGAGGTCATGCTTATATTAATGGGCTTGGTAAAACTGACCAGGTAGATAACAAGTGTCTGGAAAAGCCAGGCTGCAAAATAACATATTTTCAGGTCCCCTCTTTTTGCGAGAGGAATTGTTTACAGAGACAGTTACTGTTTCTGAGACCACCAGAGATTCATTATGTTGTGTTATAGTTCTTTCCTGTGACTATTTTTACCTTTCATGCACAGAAGATAACCTTTCCTGGTTTATCAGGGAATAAACATGACTAAGTTTTGAGAACCTCCTGAATGCCAAGCCGTGTCTAGCTGAGACAAATGCAATTCATTATGGATATAAGTCTGATTAGCTTTTGCATTTATCTTACTAGTAAATAATAATCCAAACAAAACCTCCTAACTGCCGCCCTGGTATTAACAAAGTTAGTTACCCAGTAAACATTGACACCAATTGCTTCTAAAAAGTAAGGGTAGCAATCAAATCCCCATGACTCTGATGTTACCAACTGTTGGCATTCAGAATCATTAGCTGAAACACAAATACATTTAGCTTTTCTTGTTGAACAATATTGTCATAAAAGTCTTGACAATGAATTTGTAACTAGCAGAGTTTGAACAGACATAAAGAAAAGGTCATATGAATAATTTGCTCATAATCTGTGGTAGAACCATCAAAAGGTAAAGACAACTTTACAGCGATGATAAATTAGCTACATAGCATGCATTTTAGATGGGAATGTGATTCTCAACAGCATAAACAGTACAGAAAAAGAATGAGCATAATAATGAAGATGTGTCTGTAGTTTTGAATATTGAATGGCACTTCTCAACAGGAGTGAGTAAAGGTGCTGGAACTTGCCTGGAGGTAGAATCCTATACAATTGTATTTTGAGGACTTGTTTAGCCCAGGCAGAGTGCAGGCAATCTTCTGGTTCCTGATCCAAGATTACAGAGTTCACTGAAACTTTTCTGTTTTATGGGAGTTAGAGGTTTTACTTCTCCTAAGACTTTGATATTACTGTTCGTAGTACTGTAGCTAGTCCAGCTTGGATGATGACTGCCAGAGAACATCTCCTTCCTCCAAGTTAAACCATAAGACATTGTTGCCTTAACTCTGTTGACACTGGGTATCTGTGCTTTTCCTTTCTCTCATGTCTCACATTTTCTGGAAGGATTGTCAGCATAACATTGCACAGTCCTGTTTGTCTTAATGTTGTCTTCAAAGATTTCAAGGTAATGCTGAAAAGATCAGGTTTGCATATACTATTCTTAAAATAATATAGATTATTTTTCCTGGCTTGCATAGATGAAGATAGTGGTATCCCCATTATTGGCCATTATTTCAGGTACTCCACAGAAGAGTTGTTCACTGGTGACGACACGGAATAGAGAATTTTATATGTTTTTTCTTGTTCTTTGGTTGCTTAACTTTAGGTTAATCTGGAAAGACCCCTGTTGACAGTATGAAGCTCAAGCTTATCACCTGTAGTCTTACCAGGCAGCAGATACTGAATGTTTTGGACTAAGTCAGCTTAGAAAAATACTGAGAGGAAAGAGTAATTTTATTCTTCAGAACAATTTTTTTGCATGTACTTGCATCTCTCCATCTCATTCTCTTCCTTCCCCCCACTCCTGCCTTCTAGAAATCATTTTACTAGCAAGAATACATTTAAACAGTAAGTTTTATATATGTATTGCAAAACGTTTACAGACTGTCAAACTGCATGCATAGACACTTCAGAGTTAGATGTGTCTTGTGCTGTATGTCTTGCTGTACAATTGGTCTGGGGCCTGTTTGGGATTGTCTCAGCATTACTTGAATTTTAGCCATTGTTCTCACCCTCATAGAGAGCAGCCACAACTTTAATCAAGGAATTAAAATGTATAATTCTCCCAGCTAATTGCTCGTGAATGAGTTACAGATCAAGAGTAATTCACAAACCCTATTCCATAGATAATGATAAATTCTAGAAAATTGCAGTCAAATCATATAGAAATCCTGAATGGAAAAAGAATTGAAACCAGCAAACCAATTTGTTATGATTACTTTCTCTTCTTTGTAACACATCTGAAATCTGTCATCAGATTTTGTTAAGCAACATTCAGATACATCTACAGTAAAGACTGCATCCAGTATTCAAAAGATATATTTAGTAATTGTGGTGTTTAATATCCATATCCTACACTGTTGGAGGATTTAATATAACACAGTAAACTGTGGTCCTTGGCATAGTGAAGCTATTTGCTTAACTTTTCTGCTTCTAAAAGTTACCTACATTGTCAAGGAAACAAGATAATGATCTGATCTCTATGACAGAAAGCTCAGGATGTATCCTACTGTTACATCTCTGACTCTGTAGCAGACTACCTTTCAGCAGCTTCAGTTTGGTAGTCAGGCTAAAAATGTATAACTGCAGCATTGTTTCTAAATAAAACGACTTTCAGTAAAATTAGCGAAAGGCTTACAGACCAATTTCAAACAATCACACTAAAGCTGAAGTGAGACTCCATGTCTTTTTAAAAGTTCCCAATGGACAGAATACCCTTTGAATTCCACGGTCATTTCACAGACCTTTGCATAGCAAGACATTTTTCATACAAGATCTTTGACTATTTGGATATAATTCAAAAAGAAGCTTATGCTTCAAAGAGCAGGAAAGCTGACTTAAGCTTTAGAGTAAATACCAAAAATCTCTTATCTTTCCATATTTGTCATATATTATAATCCTTGCAAAAGTGGTCTCCACAATAATAGGAAAAAATTCTAAAGATTGGCTTGACAGACATTGCCTAACAATGCCTAGCAATGGCATTATACATAAATGGTGGTTAGAGAACAGTTAGGGGTGTTTTAAGCTTTGTAAGTGAAAAATGCTCATTTATATTAAAATGTACATGAATTTCCAATGGGAATGTTTCCTTACATATAATAGTCCTACTTCTGAGGACTGATTTATTCTCTAGCATATATAAACAAGAAAGTCCCCCTGGGTATTTACCGGGGCAAGGACAGAGAGCTCCTGTGACCAAAAATATTTTTTCATTGCTTTCTCTATTAGATACTATATTTATGGCAAAACATGTACTTGATGGATGCATAATTCCAAACAGGATGATCCTCCCTCCAAATTTTGTCTTAGCAAAGAAATGGCCAGTGTAAATTCTCTGAATGCAGTTCTAGGGAGATATTTCATACTATTTCTATAGTTTGGATAGAGATGTGATGGCTTATACACTGTGATTAAACTCTAGATTTTTTTCCTTCTTATTACCTGAATTAGTTTAGTTTCCACATTAAAACACTATCACTTTAAAATAGATTTGATTTTCCTAAGATAATCTATCATTTATTTTAATGGGAACATTTGAAAATTATTTAGTTTTGGAAATTCCTCTTTTGAAAAACCATGCTGTTAAAATACTAATTATACAAGTTCACTTGAACTCCATCTGATTCCCATGCCAATTTCTGTAACAGAACACTTTTCATATGCATCACTGATTCATAAATAACTGCTGCTTATATAGAGCATAAATAAATATAGCTCCTTGAAGTACTCTCCAAACAGACATCTCTACCTTAACGCCTTCCCTCTAAATCCTAGAATTGTACTGCCTTGAAACTGACTTGCAGAGTCAGCTGAGAAACCCTGGAAATTCATTATCTCTGTGAGAAAGCAAGATGTATACTCCCTCTTCCTAGCATCATTCTTACATGTCTTTGCCTTTCTCTGAGAGTAAAGAGGATGTAGACAATTAAAACAGTGAAGAAATGAGTCAGTAGTAGAAATGAACTTAAGTAAATGTAAATTTTGTGTTTCCATACTTATGTGTTTAGTTGCATTTAGGAAAATTTTAATGTAACATTATTTAGATAAAGTTTCATCCTTACCATAGCAGAAATACTTCACCGTAGCTTTTGAGAGAGTTGCAGGAAGTATTATAAACTCAATAATATCCATTACCATTATTATTATTTCTCAAATGAAAACAGAATTGTTGTATTCTTACAGTAGACATTAAATACATGTCATACATCAATTTTCATGCACTAGAGTATACTGTATAGGATACCAACAGAAACTACACAAAAATAACACCAGGAATATGCCCATTACTGTCATCCATCACTTATCTAACAATAATAATGTTTTTCCAGCAATTTTTCTTTCTTTTTATAAAAATTTAATTTCTATCTGCTGTATGAAATGCATTTTCCTATGAATTATCTTTTCATAGGTAACATCTCACTAATGTACCACAAAGAGGTGCTCTAAACCCACAGTAGCTGTTGAGAGCAATACCAAGAACAGACAGAACTGCTGCAAGCTTTACTCAAGATAGGGGCTTCTGATTTTATTGCTCTGTTTTTTAAGCAAAAATATTTCTCATGGCAGTCATTGCAGTAAAACTTGTGTCCAGAAGTCAGAATGTAAAGTAATGAGATTCATAGCTGTCACCACATTACCAAGTCAGGTGAGATTTATTCCATGGAATAGATTCAGGCAAAGTACTCAGCTATCCAACATCTCATTTTTTTATAATCTATTCCGTTGAATAGAATGTCTTTTTTTCCCTGCAGTAACATCTATGTAACAAGTGAATTGTTTGGCACAGTTTTACAGAGGTTTCTGTCCTGACAACTGTGGTGCATGTGTTTAAAATAGCATTTTTGTGAATTATTCTGTTGACTACAGCTTCTTTACATGCACTTGTAAAGAGGAGCATATATACAATGAGGAGTGAAGAAACAAATTTCCCTGGACATCTGATTTCTCTCTCTTCCTTTAATCCAATTGACTTTAGTTTTGTAATCCTAGATAAGTTTTAACAATTCTTCCGAATCCCAGCTACATTCTGATTGTCAGAGGGAGTAAGTGTGGCTGAGGCATAGAGCTCTGAACACTGCATTATTCCTCGTCTGTATTCCTTTATGCTAAAACAGATGGGGATGAAACTTGATTGCAGTCTCTGCAAAAAGTATGTGGCTTTGGCCTATCCAATTGGAGGAAGAGTCACCTGCTGTAATGGCATCATCTGAGGAGTCTTCATGTAGTTCTACAATTACATGGACACTGTTTTGATTCTTGAAAACTAAACCTATATATACCACTGAAGAAGTCTTTTTTTTTCAATTTTGAGTTTGGGAAAATCTGGATCTGAATAGAGATGAAAGTTTATGGCTCCAGTTTATCTGGAAGTGCCACTTGAACAGCCCCATTTTTAGTCATCATTTATTTCTTAATATAATTTAGAAAGAGATGTGCATAGTACAGAGTACTTCTGAAAGCTTGCCTTACGTAAGCTAAAGATTGTTTCTCTGTTGGATTGTTAACAATTGTCATCTTTACTTATGAAGAGGTATGTTTCATTCTCAGATGCTTGAATTTGATCTTCAAAATTTAGCTCTGTAATTGTATTCCAATGTGAAGATATTTGGATGCTTTTAATTTGAAGTATTTCAAAGGTGATTTGCATTTTTTCCACATTATTTATAGTGTAAAGCATCAATTCTGCATTTTGAAAGTGTATTCTCTGCAGTAATAGATATTTATAAATGAAAATAAAGAAAGAAAGAAAGAAAGAAAGAAAGAAAGAAAGAAAGAAAGAAAGAAAGAAAGAAAGAAAGAAAGAAAGAAAGAAAGAAAGAAAGAAAGAAAGAAAGAAAGAAAGAAAGAAAGAAAGAAAGAAAGAAAGAAAGAAAGAAAGAAAGAAAGAAAGAAAGAAAGAAAGAAAGAAAGAAAGAAAGAAAGAAAGAAAGAAAGAAAGAAAGAAAGAAAGAAAGAAAGAAAGAAAGAAAGAAAGAAAGAAAGAAAGAAAGAAAGAAAGAAAGAAAGAAAGAAAGAAAGAAAGAAAGAAAGAAAGAAAGAAAGAAAGAAAGAAAGAAAGAAAGAAAGAAAGAAAGAAAGAAAGAAAGAAAGAAAGAAAGAAAGAAAGAAAGAAAGAAAGAAAGAAAGAAAGAAAGAAAGAGAAAGAAAGAAAGAAATTTCCAAACTGGTGTTCCTGTCAATATGATCAATATTTAATAAATGACTTTTCAAGCAGGTTTGATTTTTACTTCAGCAGACTCTACCCATCTATAATTGAAATATCATTTGTGTTAGTCAAAGTCTGCATGGCTGTATAATTGTTTTGAGATCTATATAGCATTGGAAACAGAAATTGTTTTGAGACTGCTAGATAACTAGGTAATTCAATCTGAATTCTTGAATCTAGAATGTACAGACTTAATGTACAAGTTCCAGCTAAACACAGGATAGGTGAAGCAGAATTGTTTAAAGAGAAGAGCAGTAAGATTAGAGATATTGAAAGAAATTTTGTAATTGAAGAAAGATAAATGTTAACCTTAGATATAGTTTTCAGACTGTACATATGCCTCAAATATATGAATGATCATACTGTGTTAGAATTTTTGCCTCGGTACCCTCATCATGTCTCTTTTTAAGGGCTTATTAAGTATTTTATTCCATTGTCTTTAGTGTCTAGATGCTTGTTAATTGAAGGTTCTTTAAAAGCTGTGGTGAATACTCTGACTATAGAAAGCTTAGGCTGCATTGCCCGAAGTTGCATTAAGCAGAACCTCATCAGCATTCAGCACCACTGCCATAGCATAAAGCCTGGAAGAAGTGGGAAAAATTACCTTCTGAAACACAAGAACAGAAGATGAAAAGGGGCCAGTAAGAAGAAAGAAAAGCTCCTTATTTCTGCTCTGAAGCTTCTCATTCTAATGCATCCCCCTCCCAAGCAATGTTGCGAATGGCAGGTGATGTGTTCTGCAAATAGATCAGCAATGTCACTTCCAAAATTGCACTTTTTGGCATTCAGGTGTTGTAGCCAGTCAGCTGGTAGTCAGGCTTTACCCAAGGCTGTATTATAGAAAAAGAGTATATGTTAGATCATCTAGCAGCAATTACAGTAAAACACATCTGGCTTGAGCCAGAATCACTGTTACTGTTGCTTCCTGCAGTGAATTCTGTCACTATCATATTTGCTTCGTTTTTCACTCCCAGGTGTCAGATATACTTGGCAAGGATTATTTTGCTGGGCTGAATTTGTTCCACAACTTCTCCAGAAACTGAAGTGATTGTTAGCTCTCCGACAATTCTCAAACATTGAGATCTCAGTGAAAAATTGCGAAGATATATATCAGAGTATATTTTAAAAGATATTGCAAAAGGCATAAAATAAATGATGAAATACCCATTGTTAGACCTACTCTACTCACAGATGCGATATTTTTCTTCTTTCCTATTTTTCCTTTTGCCATAATAATCACTGCAGGAAGTTGTAAATGCAATGAACCCCCCTGCTATCTATGATGGAGAGAACACAGAAATTGATTTATGGCATTGTACTGTGCAAAGTTCAGGAACACTCATAAAATCTTGCTAGTTTCAGAAGTCTCTAGAAAGAAAGGAAGGAAGGAGGAAAGAAAGAATAAAAAGAAACAGGAAGAAAGAATAGAAAGATCAAGGAAGAAACATAATATTCTGCTTCTCACATGTGAAAATTATAAGGGAAATTTGTAAGTGCACAAATACTGTAATGGAATATTTGGTTGTTACATGCAGTTTGCATAATTCTCTCTCATACATTAATTACCTAATATATTTGTATGATACTGTTACTGCCAGTTACTGTTTATTACCTGTATAATTCTGTGTGGTTTATGTATTAATGTTCAGTCATAACTTAAGTCTTGTGTGGCTTCATGAATTATTTTCACAGGCTATTCAAAGAACTGAGAAATGCTGTGAGGAATGCCTACCATTCTTCCATGAGGTCTTCCCTCATGGTGTCTTTAGAGGGCTTTGAGAGCAGGGGAACAGAGCTGCTGTACTGAGAGAAATGTGGGGCTATGATTGTAGCACAGATGATGATGTTCCAACTTTACTGGATCATGTGAAGAGGTTGGGTGGTGGTGTGAAGTCTTTGTTATGAAAACTGGGAAAAAGGAATAAGAACAATATTCATATAAAATGTGGAAAGAAATTAGGAGCTCTCTATGCCTTTTCTAACTCTGGCCTCTCCCCTGTCCTTTAGGTCAAATCACTGTCTTGGCTTTCTAAGTATAATGAAATCTCTGTGCTCTTGATGGCAAAGTTCCTTCTCTCTTGCCCACACCTTCATTCCATCAAGGTCTGACATTACTTAGAAGGCAAAGAGCAACCTCATTGATCCAGAAAAACTGCCTTTTATACCTGTAACATAAGCATATTAGAATTCTCTGTTTTCTCATTCTGTCAGCAAGTGTAAAAAGCTACAGGGATCCACAGGTCAGCTCCTCACTAGGGAAAGTGATTGACTGCAGTCTTGCAAAAAATCCAAAGGAGGTACTCACACTATTTCAGGAGAATGAATTAAAAGATTTTTCTGTTATGTCACTGATGTCTTTGAAGAGTTGTCTGAGCTCTAGCAGCAGTGATAAAGCCTGATTCCAAGGTAAAGACCAAGCCTTATGCTGAAGTTTGGGGATTTTTACTATGTGTTTTTCTACTCTCATTTAAATAACTGGTGCAAATAGCATAATATTTTTATTTCCAGTTCAACCTTGCCCTTTCACTATCAGGCTCTAGCCATTTACACTTTGAAGAATGAAAATGATCATAGCAATACTGCTATCAAAGTTTCAACTGAAAACATACAGGAAACTTTTCCTTCCCCTTTTGCTTGCGGTAATGACCTTTCTCATCCATATCAGAACCAGGCACCTGCTTTTTTAAACAATTATTAATAATAAAAATGCTTCCTTCTAGTCTGTGTTCATTTCATCCATTGCCAGAGCATTCTATTTGTAGAGGGACAGAAGAAGAGTCCACATAATTGTTATCAGAGCCAGCACTAAAACATGTACCAGGTTTGCTCTAAACCATAAAAAATAAAAAAAAATTTGCGACTCTTTTGAAAAGTGGATGTCCTTTTGTTCCATATTCTGTGTCGTAGTTGGGGAGCTTTATGAAAACATTATTTTGTCAGATACTAAAGTATCATTTATATAATTTTTAAAACAAGTCAAATCAAACAAGCATTTGACCAACCAGCTTAACATGATTACTCCAAGCTGGTTTGATTTTATATTTCAACACCTAGCATGCATATAAATATTTGCCTTTTTATTTTCTGCAAAAATTTAGATGCCATTCTTTTAAAAATTAGTTTAAATTAGGTATGGAATAGAAAAAAAAGGACTAACCTGTAAATTGAAAAAGGCATGGAGATAATATTTTGAGCATAGGTTTAACTATTGATGAGTTGAACATGACTTCTTGTTTGGTCTAGAGTCTTTTGTACATGGGACAGCTACACGTGGTGGATGTACAAGTCAATTAGAATCTATGAGGCATTGATGGGGAAATGAAATTTCAGTACAGAAGCCATGTGCAATGAGTGCTGTTCAGATTTAAAGTGATAAAAATGAAATCTAAACCAGTTTTTGATTCACACAGAAACTGCATTTTACTTGCTCTAACAGTAATTCTTCGATCAGCAATGGCACAGCCTTTCTTATGAGGTTACTCTGATTGGTTGAAAGATACAAGATTGCTCCCCTAACCAAACTTAATGCTGCTTTTTTACACTGTTACATTAATTTATTTCTACTGTACCAAGATCCATTAAAGAAATTATTAAATCTACATGCTTCATTTGATAGAATAGATACTACAAATACTACAGCAGTAGAACATGTTCTTAGGAACAATGTTTTTCAGCGTGCATTAGCATTTAGTTTCATTAGATGCTTGGTATCTCTGCCTATATGTGTATTTTTAACAATAAGCTACAGCCATCCTATGACAATGTCTTAAACTCGTCCAGTTTTCCTATGAATTTTAAGATGTGTTTATTACTGAAAGCAAGATGTGGCCTGCTGAATATGACCAACTGAATATGACCAACACATTTTCACTTTCACTAACACGTGAATCTAACAAGATATTGACACCACTTACCAAAAATTCAGCTCTGTATTCAGAACTTTATCCTTCAACAGGTTTGAGCTAACTGAGGTGTGAGTGAGTCAGCAGCACCTTCTTTATAAGGCAAATTAGTGAGGCAACCAGTCTGTGAATTCTAACCATTGTAATAATTCCTAAAATAAAAATTTCTATTGCCAATTGTTGTAAATGATTGTAGAAAGACACATGAAAAAGGAGAAAAAGTCCAAGAACCCATGTGTTCCACTCTGGTCCAGTCTTGCCTTAATAAACTCGTGATAATCAATTTGAAATACAGGTATAGTGTGAGAACCTGCTCTTGGCTTTGAAGGTACAAGCACACTGCACTGCTTGTCTGATTCATATGATCTCAAATGCAGTAGCAGATTATAAAAGACAAGTGGCAATCCAGACTCATGTATCTGAGGAATGGGCTGAACTCTTACAGTAACTCAAATGTGCTAATTTCTACATAGAAATGTAGATCACTACTGTGAGACTAGATGAATTGTCAGGTTGCAAAACCACATAACATCACTAAAGAAATAATAGGACTATGAAGTTACAAGACATCATAAACCCAAAAGTTTTGAATACCTTATTCTATATTAATTTGAGTATGTCTTCTGTTGAGACAACCAAGGCCTGTTGAACTGGACCACAGCCAAGAAATGCAAGATTTTATAATTGATGGCATGCTCAATAAATGCTATTGTTTCTCACTTAAGACTGAAACTTCTTTTGGTATAAATGAACAGAATGTAGAATCTTATCTGCTGAGGATTTATGTGAACATGTTCTGATGTGGGAACAGGATAAGCAAAGTAATGAGGATACTCCAAGTAATCTCCATTCCAATAAGATTAGTTGTCATTGCTTCACTTCTCTTTGTCATTTCCTTAGGTAAGTTTGTTTGATATTAAATGTTAATATACATAGCAGATGAATTATGTGCCTGCACTTCATGAAGGGGGAAAAGGTTCTGAATGATAATGCACTAAATGTAGAAATTAAAAATTCCAAACATGAGAAGCCAGTTAATATTTTGATTTAATTTTTTTTAGTATCAGTACAGTTAATAAGATATTTTAAAGGCTTTTTTTTTCCTGTCTTACCTTCCCTCCTCCCCCCCCCAAAAAAAATCTTATGTGGCATGCATACCTCAGATTATTTCTCACTCTTACATATTCTTAGTATTAATTAAAGTATTGGGAAATAACAGAGTAGATTTCCAGGAAGCCCCAGAACCTGTGTAAATCTGGGTAGAGTTTGTCTCTCCTGAATGCAGAGATCGCGAGGAGAAATTTCTGAATTGATACAAAATGACTGGCTCTGAGTGCCAGGAACAGTACAACTGCAGTGGGCTGAGACTTGGATGAGCTTTTCAGAAGGGTCAATTAAATGCTGTGGAGTGTACAGCAGCTAAACTGCTCCAGCAATCAAACTGGCATGTTTTCAGGGGCAGTGGCACCTACCTCTACACTGCATTGCAGTAAATAATGTAAACTTTAACTTGGAATGCAATTAAAGGGGCTATAAGCAAGTTGAGAGTTGCCTAAACAAAGAGAATTTCCCTTCATTTCCCTAGCTGCAATGGTCAGTGCTATCCGCATAATGCAAAATCTTTGGTGTAGGAACTACTCTGTCTGCATTTAAACCAACTAGTTTACCTCAGCTGGGAAAAATACAACATGACTGCATTCATTGTCAAATCCAGACAGTGAAGGAACTAGAAGTTTGGCAGTTCATGTACTTGCCAAATGATGCTGTTATTTATTATTGTCCCCAGGGTTTACTTTCTGGATGATTTAATTTTCCTTTTCTCAAGAGAATTTCTGTGGCAAAGTTTGTGTGAGGAACTTTGCAGAGCTACTCTCCGTTCATACCTATCTTCTAGTATAGTTTTTAATCAACCTTGAAAAATGTTTGATGTCCTAAATCAGTAATCTGCAACAAGGGAGCTTGGGGAATATGTTTATTTGTACTGACCACAATACTGCTACAATTTTCTACAGGATGATGCTAGAGTCAATTTGTTTTAGGTTGAATTAGCTGACATTTCCTTTTGTACTCAAAATTCTGAGAGCACTCTACCTACCAAGGTTACAAAATTCAGTATCCCATCTGTTTTTAAGTTCAAGATTTTTGTTTCTCCAGGTGGCTATGCATCAAAAAAAGCTACAAACTAGCTAAGTGTAAAAGGTTAAGAATGGAACACACATAACTAAAGATCCCTTTTGTCCATCATCCCAGCTTAAGATAAAACAATGCTCTGCCCCTCTCTTTGATTCTTCTCTGCTTAATTTGGTGTTCCATTAAATTCAAAATGAAATAATTTGTATTTATAACAACACAACTTTCATCTCTTAGTTTGGACAATTTTCTAGCACTGTACATTTCAAATATAAAATTGTTAATATGGAAGGTCAAAATGTAGAATGAGAGATAAAAAGAACATAAAGTAGCCAAAAAGATCTGAGTAATGTAATTTTAGTGTTATTGATATTAGTCCATGACATCTGGTTCACCTGAAACAAAGATTTATTATTAATCATTAAAACTAATAGCATGGCATTTTTTTATTGCCCTTTGACACTTCTCATGAGATATTTGGCCTCTCTACATGCCTTTATAATCTGAGTGTTTCCATCCTGAAAACTTTTGTCATTAGTGACATTCTAGGGAAACTTTCTTTGCTCTGATGACATACTTAAGAAACAGACTTCTCAACAGAAACAGAATTAAATTAGCAGTCAAAGTAAAAAAAATATTTCAAAGTATTCCAGCTCAAAGCTATCTGCAGATTGATGTATATGACATTATACAGGAAACACCAACAGATCCTGATTCAGGTTAAAACTGAACAATTGCCCAGAAAAAAAATATTTTAATTCATCACATATACTTGTATGATAGTTAAAGTGGAGTTATGATCCAGGGACTACAGAAACAAAAAACACAGTGAAAGGATATTTTGAAGGCACCCAAACTGGGATTCTGGCCTCTACACATTTGGAATTTTACTGTGACATTGGATAAAGTTTGTTACAGAAGGAAAAAAGGAAGAAGAAAACTGGGTTTGCTTCTTGGTGAGAAAATGGGAGACATTGGAAGACTGATTGGGGTAATATAAACTTGAAAACTGAAGAGGGTGTTAAGAACTGGGAAAGAATGAGATGACTGGATTTAAAACTTCTGTTCGATTCTATTTGGTGTTTCAGTCAAAAGTCTTTTAAAGACTCCACATTCCTCAGTCTGGTATCTTTCCTGATTCATGAATGCAGATGTTATACACTAATTGTTATGTTTTCTTTTACTCATGATAAAAAAGAGCCTAGGTTAAGAGAAGAATATGAAAAGTATGGCATATAGTGAACACAGAGGCTCTTTATTTCCTGACTTTTACATAACACTGGAAAGTTCCCTTTATAAAAAAAGTAATTAATCACCAATTTTTCCTCCTCCCACCCCTGAAAAAGCAGAATATTAATTTAACAAATTGACTATGATACCAAAGCTTGCCTACAGAAAAAAATGGAGAAGTTTCATTAGGTTTTTATTTAAACTCAGTTCAGTCCCTCCTGGGATTTCCAAACTGACAATCTTTTATTAGTAATGTTTTTACTTTTCTCAAGTTCTTACTTCTGCAGGGAACTGTGTAGAAAGTAGTTTTTCATGTAGATATATTCGGAGACAAGATATGTTTCTTGCGCAATGGTGCCACATAATGAGATTTTTTTTCCTTCTTTGTTGTGTAACTTGGTACCAAGATCTGCCAATTTGTCATTTAGTATGATTTTGCTTTGGGATCATTTGCTGCATTTCTTTCTTTCCTTTGAAATCAACATGATAGTTTTGATGCACATAAAATATTTATGCAATTTAATATTGCAAAGAGCTTTTCCATTTGTTATTATTGTTGAACCTTTTTAGGTGCAGTTCTGTTTTACACTAACTCATCAGATGCAATAAGTTATATCTGTGAGAAATTAGACTCATAAACAGTTACTTTCTAAACATTATCATAACTAGGTTTCTGTGAAGTTATTTCTAATTTACATTAATTTAAATGATATTTAAACTCAGGCTCATTTTCCTTGTGCAATTCAGTAGGGACAGCATAGATATTAAGTCTGAATTTTCATCCAAAAATTGCTATATTCAGTCTTCTCATTTTTCTAGTCTACTATTTTGCAGATATTTTGAAAGAATTATAAAAATATATAAAAATTATGACAATTTTTCAAATGTAAAATTTATTCAAAAAGCAAAATTATAAAAAAAGATTTTAAAAAGTAGCAAACCAGAGCTCATTATAGGCTCCCATAACCTTTCATTCTAGAGTAGATTTCTGTATAAGCCATTTTTCCTCGTATGATTGGATTCTGCTGAAATACTTAGTTCTTAAATGAAAGTACCAATAGCTTTTTTTCTTGCCTGTTTTTAATTAATAGAAAACTTTTCAAAAAGTTTAGTTTAACAACTGGTGTCTCCACTTCTGGGTAGAACTGTCAGAAAACCAAATTACATTTGTAGCTTTTACAGTCCCATAGCAGCATCTGAAGAAGCATCATAAACAAAAGAAGAGCTTATGGAACATTCTCAGGATGGGCTAATGTATTCACAACATGGTTTGCCCACATATATAGAAAAAGAGGAATGAAAATATTGTCTGTTTGGTCTATCTTTAGTAGACAGTAGTATTTAGAAAAGGAATGAAACACTGAAACACCTTTTTCTTTTTGTACTAAACTTTAATCCCTCAACACTTGCAGTGTCATCAAATTGAACTCATTAATGTTGTGAGTGACACCAAACTTGGCAGGAGAGGGGAGTGGACCAAGGCAGTGTGACCTCACAAGGCTGGAGGAATGGACAGATAGAAACTTGATGAAATTTTACCAAGGTAAATGCAGAGTACTGCACCTGGGAAGGAAGATCCCTGTGAGACAGTGCAGGTGGGAGACTGCCTAGCAGCTGCACAACTTTGTGACAAAGCCCTTGGGTCCCTCAGGAAGAAAGTGACCTGAACATGAACTAACTTACTTGCATGGCAGCAGAGAAAGTCATCGGTATCTGAGGCTGGTGCTGAGCCAGTATTTTGGGAGAAGTTATTATCTGCCTATACAGGACACCCCTTAGCCTGCACTTAGGTACTATGTGCAGTTTGGATCCCAGTTTACAAGAACACTTGAGTACGGTTTACAGGAAAAAACACTGGTAAATTCCAGAGAACCACAAAGTTAATTAGGGTCTGGAGCACATGCCCTTTGAGGAGTGGCTGGGGAGACTGAGATTGCTTAGCAGGAAAAGAGATGGCTCGGAAGGCACCTGATAGCAGTCTACCAATACATACGAGGAGGAGATTGAGCAGGAGACTGGATTTACACAGAATTTATTTCCCCTAGGAGAACCATAATATGAAACCAATGAATTTGTACAGTATGGTTTGTATAATATAATACGTAGAAAATTGATTATGAAGTTATTGTACTGTAGATCTTTGCTGAGTTTTAGGTAGATTTCATGTCTAGGGAGTGCTTGGAATATAACATAATTTGGAATATATAATTTTCTTTTCTAATAAGTCAATAGCAATCCAAAATAAAATAAGACTGAAAAAAGCCTTAGTGAAACCTTTACATAGATATAAACCAGTTTCTTACCTGTTTTCTCTGGAAGTTTTGAGCAGTGAACAATTATCCAGCATAGCTAGTCACACTTCTGAATAACTGAAAAAATAACTTAAACTAGCAAAAAGAAAGAGGTTTCCCATACTCACTGTGTCTTCATTTAATATTCTCGATGTTAATAAATTATTTCAATAGAATGTAATAATGGTAGATTTCTGTATGACAGGAGCAAATTTTCATTTAAAGTAAGACCATCCATTATAATCAGAGACAGGGTACTTGAACTGAAGATCACCACTCAGTTAAAATAAAAAATAATGGAAGTGTCATCTTTAATAGAAAATGTCATATTAATATATGACAAGTGGTGCATATTCAAAATGTTTTCTATAAGTCATGTATGTAATTTTAGATTATAGAACTTAAAAAGCACTTTGGTGTTTTTTAGCTGGCTTGGGACACTGCATCTATTTTTTTTAGGCATCAGAATCCATCAAGCTACTTAACTGTATGTTTTATTTGACAACAGACAACCACTGAAACAAATATACACTAAACTCAAAAAGAGTAATTATAAATGAAAGTGGGCAGACAACATAAAGCTGTAATTGACTCTAAGGACTCCTGCAACATAGCAAATTAACAAAGGGCTTTGAGTTGTCTAAAGTATCAGTGTGAACCTTGGCCTAAATAGCAAAATCTTCAGCTCACTTAGGAAAAAACAACAACAAAATAAAAGATAAAGATTTGTGCCTCCTTTACAACTACCTGAAAGGAGTTTGTAATCAGATGGGGATCAGCCTCTTCTCCCAGGCAACCAGCAGGAGGACAAAAGGGCACAGACTCAAGCTCTGTCTGCCAGGGGAGGTTTAGTTCAGATATTAGGAAGAGATTTTTTATGGAGAGAGTAATCAGGCATTGGAATGGGCTGGCCAGGGAGGTGGTGGATTCACCATCCCTGGAGGTTTTCAAGATGAGACTGGATGTGGCACTCAGTGCCATGGTCTAGTAACCACGATAGGGTTGGACTTGATGATCTTTGAGGTTGCTTCCAACCTGGTTGATTCTATGATTCTATGATTATTTGGTACAGATTTGTAAATGAAAAGTTGCAGTCTCAAACAAAGAGGCTAGCATAGCATTTTGCAACTATGTGCTCAGGAGTATGGTAACAGTGTGTTTTAGATTATAACGAATATACAGAGAAATGAAAAATAGTGGAAATACCTAGTCATCATAAGCCTGTGGTGAAAACAAAAGGGTCAGAGATTTTATTTTTATTTGTCCCTTTATCATATCATGCTATCTGATGTTTATTTATTTCTTGTTATAAAGAATGATATGCAGCACCAAGAATCATATCTTTTTTTTAAAAAAGCTGGTTCATTTCCCACCCATGTACAAGAGCATTTTGTTCTTCCTGACAGTGCCCACCCTCGTTAAACCAAATGCTGTGACTTTTCTCAAACACAATCTACAAAATTGTCACCTTTTTTTAACTTCAAAACAAACATATACAATAGATGATTGGTGATTTAATTAAAGATTACTTAGGTCTTCTAGGAGCAAGTCTGTTCACCATACACCATATATTGCAACATCTGCTGTTTTAATTCCAGAGTTTCTTAAGGAATGTATTGCCTTTTCATTCCAAGTGGAGGTGTTAAGAGGATATTTCAGAATGACAGAGAGGGAGGTAGCACCAGGACCCAACAGTACACATTGAAATTTTCTACATAAGTAAAACAATGAAGTTGATTTACAGGTAACAAGATAGTATAATGTCTCATTGTAGTCTATATAGAAAAATTAGGTGGCAAATGCAGCTTAAGGAAAATGTGAGATTCTGGGCAGGTGTCCAGTAAATCCTGCTGTACAACAGAATTGCTTAAAAATATATCTAAAGAGGATTGTAGAATGATGAGAGTAGGTACATACAACATGCTAGAGAAAAAAAACCACAAACCCCACAAGTCTGCATTTCTAAGGAATTTTAGAATGCATTGACAAGTTGAGGCTAAAAGAGGTAATTGTGATTTGGGTTTTCAAAGCAATCTCTGGTAAAGCCTTTCTTACAGAAGGTCACTAATTAAAGTGAAGGATGTAAAAATAACCAAGGCATTTGCTATACACAATTTAGATACATGCATTCTTGGATTAGACCTGCTTTGGTACATGAAGGACAGACTGATCATGAAATTCAAGCAGGCTCAGCAAAACACCTGACAGGAAAAATTCCAAGAAGAAACTGGAAACTGTAGCTGAGTAAACGTTCAACCAAAGGACAGAATAAAAAACAACCACTTGGGGGCGGAGAAGACCCTCAAAGACCAACCCCTCAATTAACTGTGCATGCATGAAGGGGAGGGGATATGATAATTAAGGGTGGGATTATGGCAATTATATCAGGGAAATAATTAGCATAAGAAGAAAGAAATTACTAACCGATAGGAAACAGAATACTAATCAATAAGAATTAAGTAAGTTTTAACCAATAAGCACTAATTTCTCTGTTTGCTGAAATGTATAAATAGTAAAAGGTTTGATGGTTGATATTCATCTTAGGTGGAGTGATCCCTCGTACATCCAGTGCTGCAGTAAAAGAATGCTGCTTCTTAATATTACATTAGTGTTAGGGAGTTTTATTCCCAATTTCAGTGACAGAATGCCTGCAACAAGAAGTGAAGTTCCAGCAGGAACTGAGATACAGCACAGCAGCAGAAGGTCAAAGTGGTAGTTCTAGACAAGAAGAATCACAGTAGAGGCTAGGAAGTGCTCCCAGTCATTGCCTCTGAACCCTATAATTTTGAAAGCATGCATTCCTAATCCCATCTAATCAAGTTCTGTTCAAATACTGTACGCAGACTTATAAATACTAAGTATATTTGCACTACTCCTCCTTACTGATACTATATATTATGGGAGGATGACATAAGAGCTACAGCTGTTAGAGTTATCTGATTTCTTCTGTTTAGCAAAAAAACTATAAAACATATTGTGGTTTAAAATGAGAGCAAAGAGAAACAGATCCTGCACAACAGACTAGCATGATTCAGATGCATAAGCCCATTTCTGAGTGGCTTCAAGATCTAATCCAAGTTCAGGAAGAGACTGTCAACAAGATGATCTTAAATTTCAAATTAATAATAAGACAATAAAAATTAAATAAAAAGAAAAAGAGACAATGGGTACTTAAACACTCTGTTAGTGTTTTTTTTCCCCCTAATTTAGAGATTTTTCTCAGCTTGTTGTATTGAACTGGTATTGAAAATTAATTTTTTTTTTTAGAAACAGGCTTTAAATTTAGTCTTAGGAACAAAAGAAAAAAAACCCCAAACATACAAGCTCTGCTTAATTTTATCAAAATAGTGTGACTAAGGTTTTGCTCAATTTTACTTGCAGAATTAGAAGGCTATATAATTCCATCCACTCAGCATGACAGCACTTCATGGAAATGTGCAATTGCATATTTATGATAGTTTGTGTTCATTATTTACAGATATAAATCTATGATTAAAATTATTTTTTATTGAGAGCATCATAAATTAATGTATACAATATATGAAGTATAAAATAGAGGCAGTCTAGTATTTTACCATGCAAAATGTGGTATTCGAACAATATTCTTAGTACTTCTACTAAGTCATGAGGAACATATTTTATTTCAATTTTATGAATAAATGTCAAAAGCTATGCTAAACCTTGATAACACATAAGAGAGTGCTGCATTGAAAGCATAATTATCACTGCCAAATCTCTCCATTTCTCATCCCTGTGTCCTAATGTTTCTGAAAAATTGGCTCCCTTCTTTTGACACTGTTAGTGGGCATGCTGTTGATTCTATGCACTCCAGTCTGTGGGCTTCTCTGAAAAACTTAGGGGGAATCCAGGAATACATGAGTTCCACCACAGCCAAGAAGGGAGAGAATAGTTTGTTAACACAGGCATATTCACTCCTGCCTTGCTTTATACAGGATGTTGTAGTGCGTGGTGACCTTCTGTCTGCACAAGCAGTTCCACTTTCCTAACAGTTTTGGAGAACATTTCCAAAGCTTGGGTCAAGTTATTTAGAAACATATTGACAATTCTGCTGTCTAACAGCAAGGTCAAATCAAGATGGGATTGACAACAAATATAATACTCACAGCCATCCTGGGCATCAGGGGCAAGGATTAAGTAAATCAATGTTACAGTATCCTCAGGTACCACCAGTGCTTGACTAAATAATACAAGTTTGAGTGATTGGATGGGAAAAACTGAGATCTGCCTGTGAGACTCTTAAAATGTTTCCCACTTTAACTTCCTACTGTCCTTAGCCATTAGGATGTTTTAACATGCATATCTTTAATCTTGGTGTAGTCAGATTTCAAAAACTATCAGTGTGAGATGTCATTTTTACAGCTAAAATCAAATAAAAATGCATGATACATATTCTTGATTTTATAGCCTAACAGCTAGCCACAGTTAGCGTGAAGTTAGAAACAAAATTGGTTTTGTGCACATTCTGCAGGATCAAAGCATCATTATTGCTATTTGGCATACAAAAAAGGAGAGTAAATTGCTTTCAAATGTAAATTCAAAAATCTTTTTGGTTTATGTTGTTCAATTTCAGAGCTATAGTTTTGAACTCCTATTTAGGTCTGTCTCCATTCATCTCACCAAAATTTTTCTTTTGAAAAATTTTGTCAGATTTGCTATAGATATGGATCACTCTGCACCTAGTTCTATTTCCTGGTCTTTTTATTCATGTGAATAAGATATCTCTTATTTGGGATTGGGAAAAATCTTATCCATATTTATAAAAGCCTGGCTCTGTGGTTCCCAAGGAAAGGACAAGGAGCCGTGAACACAAACTAAAATACTTTATTGTCCATTTAAACATAAAAAACCCCTTTCTTTATAATCTGTGTGGTCAAGTGTGGGTGTGGGCATGGACAAGATCTCTAGAGGTTCTTTCCAACTGATCAGTTATGGTGTCAGAATTGACTGTGTGAGACAATGAAAGATACTGGTTTGTGTCACACCTTTCAGGATTCAGCTATAGCTGCATAGATGCCATACACTCCCATTAGCACCTTAATGTGAAAATTACTATATTTTGTAAGTCATATCTTTTCAGTCAGCATAATTTTTCTGAATACACAGTCAAGTACTTTAGAAGACCTTGTTAGAACTTCTAAGTGTCAGTTTTGGTTAGAGGTTAAAAGTGAGTAAAAGTGTTTCCTTTCCTAGGAGTGAAGCATAATATTCATATTTGGACCACAATGAAAAATCTAATCAAAGAGCATCAATTTTCTTGCCTTAAATACAGCTATTCATCCCTGCTTGAATCTCTGTATACGGGGATGAATTACCACAAATATATTTATTCCAGCCATGTTCTCTTCTCTGACAAATGAAGTGTCATTAATTTCAGCTGGTCTCAGTAGTTCAGAACTACAATGTATGATTTGAGTAGTAACTTTGACATATTCAGATACAATTGAACTGGTTTAATGAGTACATTTTCATGCTACTGAAGTCATATATTGTTAAAAATACAGTATAATATAAATAGTGGTTGGATTTTAAACTTGACCATTATTCTGTACTTTGCAACATCCTACATTTTTTAACGTGGTGGACAGGAGAGATAGCCCTTGAATGTTATAGAGAACAATTTATATCACCTGTGTCACAAATGTGTTAATTACAGCCCTCTGTAAATAGGTATACCTAACTCCAAAATCTAACTAAATAGCCCCAAAAGTCTAATGGACTCCAAATCTCACTGAACTTCTCCAAGAAGGATTTATATAAGTTAACATTTCCAGAGGAGATAAGACAGCTTGTATGTAATGTGATATGCAGATTAAGCAGACTCCAAGTAGGCCTGGACATACAAACCCGAAAAAATTTTTAGAGAGCAGTACAGAATATTACATCATTAATGTCTGCATTTAAAGAAATAACAAAGTTCTGGGCAAGTACTTGAATTAGAAAACACTTCTGTGTATATATAAGTACAGTATATGATGTATTTTCTGTCTATATATTTCCATTATTTTTGTAATTCTAAACATTTGCAAAATGGAGTTTTATTGTTCTGCTGCACAAATCTTCTCCAAATCTGTAATTCTCAAGGTAAGAGTTCGCCAAACAAATTATCAAAATAAAGCATTGCTTAATTAAATCACGAGGCTAAGAAAGAGGATAGCTCTTAATTGTATAGTCCCACTTGTATAATACAAGCAACTTCATTTCACCTATTTTGCCTAGAATAAATCGCTTTTAATTAGATTTTCTTTAGAAAGTACTTCTTAAAATTCTGCACATCTATAATGTGATCAAGAATTTGTCACTTCATACCTAGCTCCATAAGTATCCTGCTAAGTTCTACTCCTCCCACCACCAAGTTCCTTCCTTCCAATTTTTACTCAGCTAGATTCTGCTTCCAGTTCTATCTCTTATGTCTTTAAGTGAAGACTTGCTAACTATTTGCATATATTCTCCCTTGCACACACGGTAATTAAGTTACCTCTCAGCTTGCTGGTGAATGAAACATTATTTGTCCTTTGGAAAAAGCTAGTCTAGCTGTAAAATAATTTTCTTCAGTTTCTGAACTCTTCAGCTTTCATATATCCTGTTAAAATGGGTGGTCTTTAGTACCTGCAATATTCAGAGAAAGTTAGTGATCAATCGTGGAACAGGTGGCTGAAATACAGAGAGTGAAATGCTAAAGCTTTTGTAAGACAATTGCTGTTAAAATAAAATACAAAATTTTAACCACAGAAACTTCTTTTTCTATAAATTAATATTTTCAGTCCTGAAGACACACCATCTGCATCCTTAAGATGTGATCCCTGTAAGATACATCTAGAAAGTGTTTCATAATAATTTTTAGAATTGCAAAATGTCTTTGATGTGACTGTATGTTCTTTAATTTTCTTTGCTGCAAAATATATTTCTCACATGCATTTCAATGAAGTTTCATCTCTCAAGTGTCTGGAAGAACAAAATTTATGGTCACACATGTATCATTGTAAAACAGAATGAATTAAATTTACTTAAAAATTGGCCCATCGGCTTTAAATGAACTATCAGTCTCTAGTCCAACAGAAGACTTTCATAAGCGCAGTTCTATGGACTTATTGCCTCAGAAATTCTCCCTACAATCTGTAGTACACCCTCATCTTTTTTTCACTAAACTGAGGAAGGATGAAAAAAGAGTGGGATTTGTTATAAATGAACCCATATTCATCAAAAGGAAGCTCCTTTGGATCATTTTTGACACACAGATAGGCCTAGGCTTGTTCATTTAGGCAAGTCTTAAAATGCTACCAAAGACACTTACCTACTTTCACGGACTAAAGAGTGAGACTAGGAAATTTAGTCCCACCAGCCTGAAGTCAAATTTGTGAACATAGTATGGTGTCCCTCTGAATTGTGTGAAGAAGTGCTATTTATGACTGTGCATCATAGTTTTTGTGGGCTTGAAAGATAAAATGGGTTCTGGGAGGAAAAAGGAAATTTAAAGCTCAAGTAATTAGTTCTTTCCTGCCCAGTATTCTCTTCTTGTGCTTTTTGTTTCTGGGTGCACAATAGAGTGAAGTTTAGGTGGTTTATCATTGGAGCAATAACTAATGTTAAAAATTCCAGGAAAAATTTTAGAATTAAACCTATCAGAAATGACATGCTAGTCACCAAAAAATTAAGTTTCTAAAGAATTTGGTCTTAGTGAAGAATTTGGGCTTGAATTGATAGGGTCACAAGGTATGTAACACTAAGTAACAGAGAAAACATTTGTTGTTAAAACTGCCAACAGACTCATGATTTAACCTTATGTATCCATTGAAATGTTAATAAGGTAAAACAAAGTGTGAAGAAGGATCTTATTTCTATAATACATAAAATTCACCTTGAGTATCAAAACACTGCACCAATGTTGTGCTATGCTAAATTGTCCCTGTTCCTCAGGCCCTTCTAGGTTCTTTGTTTCCATATTGCAATCATGGATTGCATTTTTATGGATTTTTTAAAAATTATATTTATTTTATGATATTTCAGATGTGTTGTATTTTCCATATATGTAGTAGAATCTTGTTTTATTGTGGTAAATTGGTGGCTTTCTTGATGTTTAGTACTACATAATGTATACACTGAAAGGAATAAAGGAGAGACTAAATGGAGTGACTAGTGATTCTGTTAGCGGAAAATAGTTTAAAAGTATGTTAAGAAAATGGCTCTCTAAACTGTTAGAAGTAAAATATTTGAAAACTTTATTTTCAAACTTTTTATGCCTAACAGTTCATTATCAGATTTAGTGAGGTTCTATGTGAACAGAAATTACAGTAGTTTATTCAAAATCAAGATTCTTTGTCTTCACTTGAGTACAGGATGAAGAACCTTTATTTTTACATGTGCAATGAGTAGAGATAAATGAGCTTCGATTTTTTGCTTTCTGCATCAGGAGTTTGATCCAAGGCCAGCTCAGTGGAAATGCTCCTATTGATTTCAGTGGCTTTGGATCAGACTTTAATTCTGTTGTGACTGGATTGAAAACCAATATATTTATCTCCTTGGAGTTCTACTTACATAGTTTCTTTTAAAGGGTTTTGTTTAACTGTAATTATTTTCCTGTTGCAATTCAGGAAATTATTCAAATAATTCAAGCAACTTCCTATTTAACATTTTTTTGTTATCATCTGTCAAGATAATTAAATACTTGATATAAATTTAAGCATTTAAAATGACAAAAATGTTGCTGATACGAATAATGGAAGAAACAGAAAAGTAGACAAAGAATTTACAAGGATAATTCAAACCACTTCATCTGTAAATGATGAGAATTTAATGAGGTTGATATCCAAAAAGGGTCTCACTTCTTAGTGTAAAACCCACTCATTTTTCAAATTAATTGTCTTTTTAGTAACATTCTTAAGACATTACTAGAAGAGAAAATGTAACGTGACTATAAGTTGTTTTCATGGAAGTTTCCTTCTATGCTCCTAGAAAAATATGTTCCCCTATGGATTTCTGAAAGGAACATTTCATCAAGTGTCTGATCTTTCAAAAAAACCCTAAAAATTGAAAGTTCAGGAGACTTATATCCTAAAAATGGTAGGCTGGCTCTCCTAATTGAAAATCTAATACTCTCTGAATTCTCATGATATAGAGCATACCTTTACAATAAGTTTTGTAAAATACCAAGATCCAGAGGCAGCTAAGAAATAACAAATTAGAAGGTGACATTGCGGTGTTGAACCACACAATTTGAACATTACTATTTCACAAAAATATCACAACCATTACAAAAATTTTCAAGCTGATTATTATAGTGATTCAAGCACACAGGTAGTACCACCAGTGAAAGAATTGTTCCATCTGCCCTAGACATCTACATTTATCGAGACAAATTATCCCCTGAAGGTACTGAGCTCTCTCCATTTACTCTAGAAAAGTCTCAGTGGATAGATTAAAAGGTTTGGTCAGCTCTTAGAAAAAGAAAATTAGGTAAATTGAGACCCACACTGGATATTGATTCAACTGTGTGAAGTATCTCCTAATAACTTATTAAATAAGTCAAAAGAAACAATTATGCATACATTTATTTTAGAAGCTAGGACTATATGTACCTGTTTGTGAAATATTTATTTCAGGATTTTATTAATTGATTTCAAATTTGAAAGCATTTCTATAGTTTATATTAATTATACAATATTTCTTGTCAGCATATTCATAAAGCTTAGGAGACAGGGAAGATGGGGAAAAATAAGAAATGGAGAGAAACAAAAGTACCAGGAAATATAGTGAGTCTGTTTGTGGCTGTTTCTTAGACATGTTGTTGCTCAAGAGACTAATAGAGAAGGAAGTGGAATTTTTACTATCGCAGCATAAACTCAGTGTCCACAAGGACATATTTTGAGCACAAAAAATTTGCACAATAGAAAAATATTTGTATTGGGTTTGGATAGTGTGAGAGGCTACTGAGATGTCTTCTCTGAGAAACTACTAGAAGCTTTCTCTGTGTCCAACAGAGCCAATGCCAGCTGGCTCAAAGGTGGATCTGATGCTGGCCGAAGTTGAGTTGAGCCCATCAACAATGGTGGCAATGCCTTTGTGACAGCATATTTAAGAAGAAAAAATGTTAATGCACAGATTAAGTTGTGACTAGAGAAGAGAGGAGTGACAATATGTGAGAAACAACTCTGCAGATACCATGGTTGGTGGAGAAGGAGGGGCATGATATTCCAGTCATCAGAGCAGAGATTCCCCTGCAGGCTGTGGTGAAGACCATGCTGAGGTAGGCTGTCCCGCTGCAAGCCATAGAGGTCCAGCAGGGAGCAGATATCCACCAGCAGCTTGTGGAGGACCCCATGTCAGAGCAGGTGGATGACCCCAAGGGAGGCCCACGCTGGAGCAGGTTTACTGGTAGGACTTGTGACACCATGTGGGACCCACACTGGAGCAGGTTGTTCTTAAAGGTCTCTGTGGAAGAGACCTATGCTGGAAAAGTTAATGAAGAACTGCAGCCCGTAGGAAGGGTTCACACTGGAGCAGTTCATGGAGAACTATTTCTCATGGGAGGGACCCTGTGCTGGAGCAGGGGAAGGAAGCAGAGGCAGAACCAGCACATGGTTAACTGACCATAACCTCCATTCCTTGTTCCTATTGCACTGCTGCAGAGAGGTAAAGAATCAAGAATAAAATTAAGCCTAAGAAAGAGGAGCAGGGGGAACTTGTTTGTAAGATTCTACTATGAGAACATTATCCTACTCTGATTTGATTGGCAACAAATTAGTTTCCCCAAGCAGAGTCTGATTTGTCTGTAATGGTAATCAGTGAGTGATCTCTTCCTGTCCTTATCTTGACCCGTGATCCTGTCATCATATTTTTTTCTCTCCCTGTGTCCAGTTGAGGCGGGGAGTGATAGAGTAGCTTTCATTGGTACCTGTCATCCAGCCAAGGTCAAACCACTCCAATATTCTTTAAAAAGCAAAGGAATACTTGTAACTAAAGCAAACCAGGATTTAATCTCTCATTTGATAGTGTTAACAAATGGCAGATGAAGATGTTATATTAGTGGACAGGAAAAAAAATCAGTGAGATCATAATCTCTATTGATTAAAAGAGTTGAGAGTTCTACAAAAGAGAATTTCTGAAAAAAAAAAAGCTAGACATCTCTTTTTGGGAGAAGAAGATCCAAATGACTCTTGAAAGGTGATTATAGGCTGATAAATTTTTATTTCACTTAAAGTAAGAACACAGACACCGCATTGTAAATGAACTCTGTGATCTGACCTAAGTATACATATAAACAGTCTCCAGTATCAAATAGAATAGAATACATAACCTGTTAAGGCAATTACAGAAACACATTCACAAAGTAAAATGTGTCAAAAACAGATTGACACAGACATATTTTCCCATCTGTCACAGCAAACACTTATAAATATTGAATAATTAACACACAAACACAAATTGGAGCAATTTGGTTTCAGAAAACCCTCTCTTACCAGCTATATGTAGCTGCTTCTTACTTTGTGTTCATGAGAACTTGCTTATGTCTTATATATTTATAAGGTCAGGGGAATTCTCCACCTTATTACATAAATTCACTACTGAATCTACAGATCCCAGACATACACCTAAACACCAATGTGGTTGATGTCAGATATGATTTTGTTTGGGGATTCATTCCACTGTCTTTAAATAATAACTGAAGGAACTCACAGTAGCCTGAAGCTTTATGGAATACAAACTATTCTGCTAATGCGTAAGAAAGACCAAGAATGCAGTAATAAGCCACCCAGGAATCCACATCTATGGAAAAAGGCAACAAAGAAGATAGGATAAGTCAAAGCATACTTCTGAGTCAAAACAGGTTTTCAAACTGATGTTTTTCTTTATGGTGTGTGATACTGCATGCCATTTAAGTCTTGATTTTGGCTTCAGAAAGCAACTTTATCAGTATATGGTTTGTGTATGTTGAGTATAAAATCACAACTGTTACATACAAGGAAATGAAAAGTATTAACCGCCCACTGCTCTGTGTGGTTGGACCTGGTATCTCCAATACTGACTGATTTGGTGTTTTGATAGTATGCATTGACTTCATTTAAGGAAGATATGCTATTACTTTTTTTCCATTTCTTTCTTTTCAAACCTAGGAGAAAACAGTAGCAAGACATGATGAGTGAACTAGAAATAATACAGAAACAGCATGGTCTAAAACTGCTGAGTTTAATATGTGTTCACTTATATTCTAAAACTGCTGAGATTATATAAAATCAGGTTCCCTACTATTTACAGGTGTTTGAAGACTATTGACCACAATCAGATGGTAAATGTCAATATTGTCAACACTGATTGAATAATTAAAAATATATTGAACATTTCTGTGATGTAGGCCGGCACATTTTGATCTGATTTTCTTGCTTCTCTTTTGACAGTCCACACAATTGATCTACTTTTCATTGAGTATATAGACAATTGATTTCATGAACATATAGACCATTGATTTCACCTTCCTTAACTCATTTCTATGGACCTGTTTCCCAGTTTTTGTAGCATCATAACTCTTTTATGAGTACCTATGAAGTTTAAGCCTTTCCTAAGAAGTTACTTCTTTCCTCCAAACAAATGCAACGCCTTTACATGGTGTCTCTGCTTTCAGTTTGAGATGTGTTAATGTGCTGTGCAAAAGAGAGAAAGTGAGAGGAGAGCAGACCAAGGTAAAAAAGCCAAACAACCAACTATATTAAAAGCTATCATTCAATCTTTAAAAAAGATGGCAGATTTGTTGTTGTTTTCAATTAATTGTTGTCATCTAAATCCAGATTTTATTCTGTGTTGGATTACTCATATTTTTAATGAAGCATCAGACTTCCTAACTTCAGATTTATTGGTTCTGTGTGATCTAGAATCACAATGGCTATATGTCATCATCTACAATAATTCCTAGAACTGTAGCTCTTTAAGTCGGGGGTGACCTTTACGATCAGTCAGTCTTATGTCCTACATAATAAGGCCCATATGAAGTCAAATGGCAAGGCATATATCTATCTCAATAGCTTGTACTCCGAACAAAATAATAGCTAATGGTCTATTTTAACAAGAACCGAATATCTGAGTTTGCTGGAATTCATGATGTGGTTCATTATCACAGAATCACAGAATAATCAGAGTTGGAAGGGACGCATGAGGATCGTCTGGTCCGACTCCTGGCCCTGCACATGACAATCTTGATAAGCACACCATGTGGCTAAGAGCATTGTTCAAACCCCTCTTGAACTCTGTCAGGCTTGATGGTGTGACAGCTTCCCTGGGGAGCCTGTTCCAGTGTCCGACCACCCTCTGGTGGACCATTTTCTAATATCCAGCCTAAATGCATAAAGGGGGGAGGAAGCACATGAAAGGAACAGTCCAAAAAGTGTGAAATTTACTGACAGATTGAAGGCTCTAAAACTGTTTTTCTATCAAGCTCAAGTAAGATTTATCCTACAATTCCAGAAGAAAGCAAAATGGTCCAAACACCCTAACCATGACAGCACATTTAGAAATTTATGGAAACTACAACAGGAAAAACACTGGCTTTTAAGAAATGGAAGGTTTGCTTGGGTGAGAGTGGGAAAGGAAATTAGAGGGGCTGAAAAAGGATTTGAAATGTTAACAAAGAATATTCAAACTAATCTTAAAAACCTTTCATATCAACTATCACTCAGTAACTTCATCTCTGACCCACGTTCAGTGTAAAACTACAGAAAATGTAATGGATTATTAAAATAAGAAGTAATAATTGAGTTTTTAAGAAAATTCTCAACCTTTTTTTTTTCAGACACTGAACACAAAGGCAGCTGGTGCTTTTATCAAAATAACTAATAAGCCACCCACAACAAAGCACTGTATTATTTTCAGTATCTAGTCTGTCATGGAAGACATACCGAATTCAGTCATAAACAATTCCATTGTGTACCAGTCCACTAGAAATCAGAAGTGGTTTGCATAGGACAGCTGAGACACTGTTCTATGTGGCTCCTCTGTTTTCACACCCAGCTGTGCCAACAGATGTTCTGCCTTTGCAGTATTTAAGTAAAACAATGGAAAAGAAAGGTGAAATAGATCAAACCATTATTGAAATTTTTTTGATTCAGTTGTAGATAGACAAGAGTTCCTTTATGAGCAGTGGGGTTAGTGTTTTAATTCAAATTAAAATTGTACTAAGAAAAAATCAGCTTTACTTGGTTAGCTGTTTCTACCTTTTTTTTAAGTAGGCAAGGTAAGGATTAGCAAAACATTCAGACAAATGGGGAATACTGTACTGTTTAAAAATGGGACATCTTCCTCTATACTATGGCTTATATACCTCTTTTCTACCAGTCTCAGTACCACACCTGTTATAATTTTGAGATAGAATCTAGCTCTTAGTCTTTTGCTAAGGTAAGGTTGCTTCACTAATCCAAGTGATCAGGATCTGTTTTTCTACAGCAGATAGGACTAAAAACTATCTTGGGTTATCAAATCCAGGTCCCTGCTATCATAGGAAACCACGTCATTTAATCCCTTCCTATAACTTTTCTAGTTCCATCTTAGCTAATGTCTTGCCCCACTAATACTAATAGAGGTGTTCCAGAACCAGGTTATTGTGCTTAAAACTGTTGGTTATTTAAAATTAAACATATATTAATTATATGGACTCATAACAATGTGTTATTGAAGGTGGATAAAGTTAATGAATTGGGATAAATCCAATACCCTTATGACTTTCCCCGTGTTAAAGACTGACATACATATAATATGCAGCATAGTATCTTAAAAGTCCACAGCACAGAGTCATAGTATTATCAAGGTTGGAAGAAACCTGTAAGATCATCAAGTCCAACTGTCCATCTAGCACTACCACTGTAAACTCTAAACCACTAAACCATATCACCCAGTGCCAGATCCAGACACCTCTTAAACACCTACAGAGATGGTGAGATGTATATTATGATTAAGATCAACTTTACAATCTCATTTTGAAAATCCATTAAATATAGGCTTCTTCTAGGATATATTTGTTAGGGATTTCTTTGGTTTATGTTCCATATACAGAGGCTGTGATATGTGAACTACTGGAGCTTCTTTTCAGGTATAACAATGGTTTCAGTAAGAAGGCTCATTTCAAGGTTCATTGGGAAGATGTTTTTGTTATTGCAAATTGCTCAGCACACTCTTTTTTAAACATTATCTGAGGTTTTGAATTAGCTGGTAAAATGTAACTTTTGAAGCTAGAAAGGCAAAAGGAAATCTTTACTATAATCACAGTTGCAGAGAAATGTTAGCACTATTCTAGTGCCTTCTCCTTAGGCTTTAGAGTTTTTTGTTTGTAAATGTGTTGGTTTTAGCCAGGATGGAGTTAATTTTCTCAGTAGCTAGTGTAGCGCAGTGTTCTTGGCTGCTGGCTGGGGTTAAACCAAGACAGTAACAATATCCAATGTTGCTTTCAGCTTGGAGAGTGGATGGAAAAAAGAAGGTATGAAGTACACAGTAGGGCAGAAAAGCCTATTTTGCTCAAAAGATGATGGAGCAAGCCTGTGAAAGTCTGAGTTACTCTGTGGCTTACTCTGAAGCATGGACATGGTCTGTGCTTCGTGAGTAATTTTGCAGTGCTGTAGCATACAAGCACTTTTCGACTATCCAGGTGAAGATTTCCTGAACAGGGAAGGCTTTCACATCCAGAAATTAGTTCCATAAATGCTAACTAAAGCAGGACTTGATACTTCTCAGTCCAACTGTAATTTGTACTTATTTCAAAAAAACATGCTTTGAAATGTGTCCAAAATTGGAGGGGAAAGACAGGGAACCTTCAGAAATACTTTACATTTATGTTTTAATACTCTAAAGTTCATTACAGAATTTAAAACAACAAATACTTTTCAAAAATTCTCATCATACCTTTCAGAACATAAGCATACAAAAAACCTCCTGTTGGCACAATGCCATACATAATTTGTTGTGGTTGTTCACTGGAGGAGCTGAGACTACAAAGAGCTCAAATATTTAGGAAACCTAAAGATCAAGCAATTTTGGACAAGATTTGATGACTGTAATTTCTATTTTTCATAATTTTAATTCCGTTCTATTTGGAAGCTAAACTGGAGTTCTTCCTGCAATATGCATTTGAGGGGGCTCTCCTATGACCATTTTTTAATAAATACCTTGATTTAGTCATGTGTGTGCTATAGGTATCATAATGGGCTTCCACATTGTGCTGATCTTGGCTGGGGTAGAGTTAATTTTCTTCATAGTTGCTAGTATGGGGTCAAGTTTTGGATTTGTGCTGAACACAGGATTGATAATATAGAAATGTTTTTGCCATTGCTGAGCAGTTCTTACACAGAGCCAAGGCCTTTTCTGCTTTTCATACTGTCACACAGGCAAGGAAGTTGGAGGTGCATGGAAGACTGGGAGGAGATCAGTCACGACAGGTGACCAAAGACATATGCCATACTATATGATATCATGCTCAGTACATAAAGTTGGGGAAAGAAAGAGGAATGGGAAGAGGTTTGGGGTGATGGCATTTGTCTTCCCAAGTGACTATTATGTGTGCTGGAGCTCTGCTTTCCTGGAGACAGCTGAACACCTGCCTGCCTATAGGAAGCAATAAATTAATTCCTTGTTTTATTTTGTGTATGCAGCTTTTGTTTTTTCCTATTAAGCTGTCTTTATCTCAAGCCATGAGTTTTCTAGCTTTCACCCATCAGATTCTCTGAGGTTGGGACTAGATGGTCTTTAAGGTCCATTCCAACCCCTTAACATTCTATGATTCTATGATCCCACTAGTAGGGGAGTGAGCAAGCAGTTGCTGGTTGCTGGCTGGGGTTAAACCATGACACAGTCTTTCCTCTTCATTCTTACAGAAAATAACATCTCTATTGTAGTGTTACTGCATAAACAAACCCTGTATTTCTAAATTTTTAACTACACTGGTGTGATGGTTCTGTTATTTTTTGATCATACTCATGAGCACTGTATAGAACTCTTTCCATCTAAATTGTGTTCTGTTCCTTTGTTAGAACTTTTTTTTATAAAGTTATGTTTTGCAGAAAATTTTTGCTTCAGCCTGCTAGGATGTTCATGAAAATTAGAATATGTAACTATAATTAAGGTAAGACATATGCAATGTATCTCATGTTTTCATATTACATTACTGTTTCAAGCAATTAAACACTGTAGGATTTTATTCATTTTAACAAACATCAATATCTTAATTTTCTAATTCTTACATGTATATTTTCTCCTCTCAGTGATCCAATGTTTAAAAATTATTTTTCATTTACTTTGAAGACTTCAGACATTCTGCTAACACCTGACATTTATAGACAAGACCAATTCAATGGTCTTTGAGTAACAAGTCATTTATTTAAAACTAAAATGTGGTCCTTGTCCGAAATCCTCATATTTTCAGGATGAATCTCTTTTGGGAGAAAGGCAATAAATACTCCGTGTTAGAGTAGTTCCCATCACAAGGCTACAAGCCTGAATTAATATGCAGTCATAAGATAAATGTTCAAAAAGAATCTGTTATCACCTGATAACCTACACAAGAGATCTGATGCATGGTAGTATCAAAAGAAATGGAGGAGGGCAGAGAGAAGCACATGTAAACAGTAAGTAACATATAAAGACCGACCTAATACTACTTTTTCTTCTGAAGAGGTAATAACTACTAAAATTCATTTCTTGCATGAGTTTTACAAATTGCTATTGTGGTCATTTCATTCACATGTGGAGCTTAGTCTGCATTGCTTTTGTGGTAATCAAATAACCCACAATCAGTTGTTAGTCATCCTTATTTTACCACTGGGGCCTATTAGAGCTCTGTCACCAAACATTGGACAGTATTAGGAAGTTATTTAGTCACTAAGAAAAAGTTCGTGCTGCTTATTTAATTGACAACTTAAAGCATAAACTTTATATAGCTGGCTGCTGCATATAAAAGACCAAACTTATATTTCATTTCACACTATTGCCTTTGAATTTATTGGGTTCCTTTGTTGTCCTTGGGGAACCACTTTGAATGCAAGAAACTACAGCTATAATAGTTAGAAAGAAATCAGTGGTTACAGGGGAGGTGATCAAACAGTGAATAAAATAACCATTTATAGCTGTTTTAGCAGTATGGCTTCATGTGTGCTTGGAATTGCATCTCAATAAAGCACAAGCTAGGATTTAAAAACACACAATTTCAAAGGTAACATGCAAAACAACTTGACTGTTTTGCCAGATTCCACCCTGAGGGTAATGGCATGCTTCGAAATATTGCTTGGCTAGGCTTTTATTTCTGGCAAAAAATACCTTCCACAAAATTGTTCTGTTCTGCAACATAGCAGCACTAATTTATAATCCGTGCTTCAGTAGCAAGAGGCTTTCTGTCTTTCCCTCTCCCATTTAACATTTATATTTACTTTATTCCATCCCCTCCTTTATTCTAGTCACTGTAGACACTGCATTTTTTGAAAACTTTAAGAAAAATTGGAGCTTAAAAAAAGGGCTTGATAAGGAGCACCTGAAAAAGATTTTTTTCTGTGTGTTTGCTGATGCCATGTATAGAGTATAATAATACAGCACTGAGCTCACATACTATATTTTCTACTTGGAGATCTCTTGGCAGTTTACACAGAAAAGAAAGTGACTGATTCGATTTCATAGGTGGGAGGAAGGGTGGAAGCAGAAGAGAGAAATAATTACATACAAGATGTCCTTGGTCACCACAAAAAAGAAAGCAGGTCTCTTCATGACATTTTCATATGCTTTGGGTCAAAGTGTCTTTGCACATTATCTTTGCAGTTTTCCTTAAAATGCATCAGTTATGTGCTTTTAATACAGCTTGGAGAGAATCCCCAGCAGTTCAACGGAACACTGGTAATCCACTTGCAAGGGTGAAAGATATGATATGGATAATCTGTCCACAAGGAATTAGAACTAAAGCAGTGATTCAATATACATGTAGGCTACTGAACATCTTAATTTGGCAATTATTTTTGGTCTTTGTCACCCTCACTGGATTAAAAGCAGGA